>NC_136628.1:29631001-29653501 GCF_933228915.1 Telmatherina bonti | reverse complement strand
ATTATAAGAAACGGGTAAGAGCTCAACTTTTACACAGTAAATGTTCAGTTTGAACAGTTAAATCAGGAAATATAATCATTTTAACTGTTTATCCATTCATATTGAATTAATAGATATGTGAAAAACTGGCCCTCAAGTGTAATTAAAGTTTTTTATAAGGGGCTTTCATTCCAGATTTGAAGTATACTTCTTCAAATTAACTCTTTTTTTGGGGGGTAACTAATTACACGACCAGCACTATCCAAGTTTTTTTTTACATGTTGTTTTTAACCTTAAAACTGCTTTTGTTTAATTTTGATGCCACACTGCACATTCCTGGAGCTGCCATTACCCTGCAGCATCCCCAGGCTGCGAAATCACACTGTGTTTTACTTTATGGCACGTCATCACACATTAGCGATTAGATATTAACACGCTGGCTGATTCAGCAATGAAACCCAGGAAGACATTATTGGAAGAAGCAAGGAAAAGAAAAAAAGTAAGAAACTAAGAGATGAAAAACTTAAACATCAGACTGACTTTTACCGGCTAGAGAGAGATCAGAAAAGAAACAGGATACAAGTTAAATGCTAGATTAACCTTTGTTAAAAGAGTGAAAATCTGATAGTTTTGTTACTTTAAGAGTTTCAGCAGTTCTGGAACATCATTCTTTAGACAGATGAAGCTAAAACCAACCTAAACCAGATTTACAAGAAAAAAAAAAGGTGTGTGGGGGGGGGGGGGGGGGGGGGGGGGGGGGGGGGGTTTAGAGAAGGCTTATGATTCAAAGGTTAAAAATTCATCTGTAAACATGTGAAAGCTGTGTCTTTAGACAGACGTGCATGGCTTCAGGAAGCACTGGATCCGTAATGTTAACTAATGCGACAGAAAAAAATGCAAAAATCCTAAAGATCCAACAACCTTTTAGAAGAAATTTGACAATGCAGGCAGGCCTTCAACCCAGTTAGACTGTGAAACAAATCCAGAGGTTTTTTGTAGCTAAAGAAGTGAAATGTTCCCTCATGATAGCCTGATCAAACTGAATGCCACTCTTAATAAGATAAAGGACCAAGCGTTAATTTCCTGCAAGAGTCACAGTATGATTTGGTTCTATTAATTTGGCCAGTTATTGATGAGGCCCTGAAGAAAACAGAAGAACAAATTAAAGAGATGTAATTGATTATAATTAATGAATCTGTGCTTTTGGACCTGACTTCAAAATTTGTTATTTTCTTTTTTTCAGCTTCAGAAGAAGAAGGATGATATTCTATCAATGCTACAAGAGGTAATTAAAAAGGCTAATTGTGCATTTTTTTTGGTAAGTCGTGGAAATGCCTACAGGTAGACTCAAACTGATTTTGACCTTTTGAAGGCTGAAGTTAGTCGACTGACCTGCCTCACACTGTATGGGTTGGTGACCTGCTGACATTATTTATGCCTGAATGTAGCTTGAGTCAGCATATAAACATCAGAGTACTCCGAGTGGGCTATTTTTAGCATGTGGACTGAGCCTACTTTGCTTAACTAAATGGGAAAGAAGAAGAAAAAGAAGGAAAAAAGAAAAACACACAGGCATAGCAAATCAATCTGTGCGTCACAGCCTGGCATTTAGAGGCAGTTGACACACATTGACACCCAGCAGTGACAATACCTGCAACGCTTCCTCTTGTGTTATCTTTGTTCAAGTAAAATGGATGCAAAATTTAATGTAATTTAATCAAATCTGACCTACTTCAGGCAGTGCTTTTTAAGAGTGTCGCAGCAGAGGGCACCCAGTTTGACAGTGATGTCATGGGAGGCAGAAACAAAAGATTTAGACTGCAGGAGGAGAGGGAACAGGGAGGGAAAGGGACCTCATTATTTGCAGTGTTCACACAAGAATACCGGACAGCAACATCCAATGTTTATAAAAAAGCAGATTTTAATGATATACAAGTCATCATGTTGAATATCTCTCAACTAATAATCAGCACAACTAATAATCAGCAGATCAGTAGTAGTAGTATAACTGGATTTATACCCTGTAAAAAACCAGCGCACCATAAAGGTAAAAACCAGCATCTATGCACAATTCAGTAAATTTAAAATTGTAATTGTCTGCATGAGATTGCATTATTTCATTATTTACATTATATAATGTCACTGAGGATTCAGACCTGTTTGGTAATGAATGGCCATGATCTACATCTGAGGCAGCACTGCATTACAAATGGAGGCAGTTTTGAGAATCACTGCTTGGCTCAGATAAATGGCATACTGCTTCAATAAATGCAAGTTAAACCTCTTAAATACAAGAGAAACAAACAAAAAACAAAACATAACTTTCTCTTGGGCATGCTTGGAAGATGTGACATTTGTGTCATCCCTACTGCAGAGATTACGGACCACCTAACTTGTATGTAGCGCACAGCCCAGTGAATGCGATGGTATGAAGCTCCATTCATGCAAGTGGCATGAGTGACTTGTATATCTCTAAGACTGCCATAAATTCTGAGCAATAAACTCAAGATGGAAGCAACATTCCATCTAGCCAATGTCTTTTTCATAGGAAAGTATTTATGTCACAACACTGCTAAACCACATGCCAGTAAAAGAGGTCATAAACTTTACCGACCTGCCTCCAGTCCAGGCTTGTGACTTATTCGTTTATTTATTGATTTGTTTACATGACATTGCTGTGTTAGTTGAACCAGACTAAGAATGTTTGTAAACATGTCAGTCTGACTGAAACTGTACAACACTTTATCTGATCAAATAAGAAAAAAGAAAATGCTGATGCAACAATTGGAGAGAATTCTCAGTTCGATTGAGACGGGGAGTTAAAACCTTTTCCCGATTGGGTCAGTGTGATTAAACAACCTTGTACACGCTTATTGCGATTGTTTCTGTGGTGTATGATGCGTCTGCACATGCTTGAACCATGTGAGTGTTACATGGCTTTATGGGTTTCAGAGAAGACTTGAAAAATGGCATCAGCAAAACAGAAGAGGACTGTCGTGGGTGCAACGTTTTTGTTAGAAACTTTAAGAGTTGAGGATTATTGAGCATTTTGACAGCCAGTAGGTTCAAAATGATAATTAAAAAAAAAAAGTCTTCCAAATTAGCACACATTGCGCTTTTGAATTATCAATATTTACACATTTTTCTTTCTTTTATCAGGTGGTTAAAATGTCAGAAACTTTGACTGAAAACATTGCATTAAGACTACATGTAAACTGAGATTTCTCTCTAAAATATTCCTGATTTTCTGACTGCAGCGTCATCTGACAAAATCATCATTCAAGTAAATAATAGACGATACCTGTGCTATAAATTCAATTCAGTCCAGTTCAGTTCAGCTTTGTTTGGAGGCCTACAGTACAAACTCACAACAAAATTGTTCTAAGATACTTTTAAAGACACACTAGTTGAATTTAATCCAATTCATTTGTGCAGTAATGATCCAATTAAAACAAATCCATTGCATGATCCACATTAGTCCAGTATATAATAACTGAGTTTTCTCAGTTCACCGAGTTCATGTAATTTATAAAAATAATTGCCTTGCTAAGTAAGCCAGTGCGTTCCATCAAATCTTCGCCCTGGTTCAATCACCTCGTCTTGAACGTGTCAAACTCCAGTCCTCGAGGGCCGGTATCCTGCAGGTTTTTGTTGTTTGCCTGCACCAACACACCTGATTCAAATCAGATGGATCCAACAGCTTCTTGTCAACCTTTTCCTTCATTTGAGGACTGGAGTTTGACACCTGCAGAGGTGCCAATTCCTGGTCCAGAAAGTAAAAGTCCTGCCTTGTTTTTGGATCTACCTGTACATTTAGAACAGGTGTTTTCACTATTTATTTTTTATTTTATTATATTTTATTTTTATTTGATAGGGACAAGTAAGCTCCATGAATGATGCAACATACTACGGCTTTTTAGCCAAGGCTAATTTTCAATCCCCGTCCCTAGTTGGGCTTTTGCACAATAAGAAAGCATACACAGTTTACATTGCATTGCAAAAATTAAAGGTTATACACATGTGCCTTCATATATAAATATAAAATATAAACACGTATATATACACCAAAATTTAAAATTAAGTAAAACACATTCAAGGCTGTCAATAAAAATCAGTCCGAAATAAGAACATTATCTATACATTCAATCTAAATTACCGTTTTGGCACCCACATGGAAGAAATTACAGTACTGAAGGTGAGTGCAGAATTAGTCTTTATCCAGTTCTTAAGTGTGGAAGTAAACCTTTTAAAATCCTGTATGGTCTTAAGGTCTGTTGGGAGCATGTTCCATAACCTAGAACTCTTCACAGAAAAGGCTAACAGGCTCGTTTACCTGGCAAATAAACTCTGCTCATTGAATTCAGCTTATTTGGTGACTGGTCGGAACAGTTGCTGGACAGGACTTTTACTTTCTGGACCAGGAATTGCCACCTCTGTGTGATAGAAGATAGTAGGCTACATTAGAAGGAAGGGTGTCCATCTGCCTCGACTGGTTGGGGGTGGGGAGGACATGGCAGAGGGGTCAATGAGCCCCATAATGGTAGGGATACCTGCTGAGAAACAAAAAGAAAAACACAAGTCAATGACATATAATATTGTCATGTATTTATAAATGGAGATTAGAGAGAAAAATGGGGGGAAATGCTTGGTGCATCATGGGACATCTCCCAGCAGTGTAAGTCTGTAGCAGCAGCATCATCAAAAGAATGACTAGGAGTCACCAAAACCCATCCAAACAAAAAGTTTTTATCAGAAAGGTCATATTAAACTTAATCTTAAAGGTGGATGATGTAATTCAGTTTACCTGTGAGATTATCTCCTGCAGAGAAAGTTAGAAATGGCAGAATGTCCAGAATGTTTTATACAATTCACAGCACCATGCCATCGGCACAGTTTGATGAATAACTCGATTAACTTCCTGTGCATGTATACTGGGATGAGGATGGTCATCCAATTGTGCATGTAACCATGCTGAGTGAAAACAAATGGGAACAAAAAGAAGAGACGAAGGATGTCTTAAACCACTGAGCAGCTCAGGGTCATCTCAGCAGCATTTTGTTGTGAATTGGTGGCATACAAATAAGGTGGAATTAAACTGAATAAAGCTGAAATGTTGTAGAAAACATGAATGCTGGTTTTCTCCGTGAACATAAGCAAACTGACACACTCACAAGAACACTGAAAATGAAGTACCTTAATGTGCCTTTAGGGCTACAAAATCTTGTCACTGGGGTGGTGCTCTCTAAAGTAATGCTGTAGTCCAATAAGGTACAACAAAGAGCAGTATAAGGTACAAACTTTCTGATTTTTCTTCTTTGTACCCCTCAAGGTGCAATTAGTTATTTTATTTTCTGGAAGTAAAGAGTTCATGCCTACCTGGACACAAAGGTAGGCTGCTGTTGTAACTCTTTAGGGAGAGACTGCAAAATAAATAATAAATACAATTTGCATTTTATGGGTCTACCAACAGTTTTAGAAACTGTTATATCACACACTCAACTTACATCCCTCATATTAAACTCAGTTAGATTGACTGCAAAATGTAGTCCAGGTGACTGAATCAAGCCATGATAAAGACAACAGCATAACCCATAAGGTGTCTGCAATATGACATAAATGGAGTGATATAGTTGATTTTTAGCCAGATAAACAGTGGCTGCAGTGATGCAACCACTTTGTTCGAGTCTGAAATACCACAAGACCTGGAAGGGTTGCCATGAATCTTTGTTCAGATATGTGTTGTCCCAGACTAGAAATCTGTCTGATCCCTTAAAAAGTACCAACATGATGTTGACATAAATGGTTCACCATGAAAACTCATGAGCTGTCTTTTATAAAATTAGAACCATACAGTAGCTGTGATTTATAACTTAAAGGAGCTTAAAAAGTGCTTGTTTTGCATATGATTATCAAATTTAAACAAATGTACTTCTCTTGTTTTATTTGTAAGTTGTGATGTACCGCAACAGGAAACCCTCCAGAAAAATTGTAAATAATCACATTTGAAAGTGAGAAATGTTGAGGTTCGTGTCTTTTGTGCCCCCCACTCCTTCACATTAGTGAGAGCAGTTTGTTCTGACTGAGGCTCCAGGTTTTCCTGTTTGAATGCACGTGTGTGAGACTCCCAGAATTAGGTCAGGGACAAAAGGCTGACACTCTTATTGAAATTGTGAGACATGAAAATAAAGCCACATAATGAAAACCTGTGAGAGGCTTGTGTTTTTGAACAATATGTCAAAACCACTTTTTCATAATGTGCCACACACACGCATGCATGCAAACACAGTAGACTTCTAAGGAGGGGATGTCGTCTGCTCAGACGTAATCAAAACAGTTTCCGGCTCAATCTGTGCTTCCCTATAAGAGTGGCTCCAGATCTAGAGTGGAGGATAAAGACGACAAAGAGTTTTGAGGTGAAACAAAGCATCTTTTACAGAGAAAAACGACTGGGTGAGAAGCTTCATTTTACTTTGGTTTTGGGAAAATGGTATAAAGTGTTTTTCGTTTGCCAGATGTGATGCTTAATTTTTTTTTAAATGCAAATTGATGCTTTATATTATTCTTTAATATTGGTATTTTAGTGTTTTGAGTAGAATTTTATGTATAACTTGATCCAGTTCTTTTTCCTCTGTGATGTATGTGTTACTACTGTTTCTATAGAACTGCACAATGCACAGGCACAAATGGGGGTAACTGAATTCCATCAACACACCCTTTTACCCTCTTATTTTTTCTAGTTCTGTTTGTAGGGAGCTCTCTGATGGCTGGACTTAAAATGCCTCTTAATGCATCTTGCAAGTGTTTTAGATTGTTGAAAGTCTTGGCTGATGTGTTCCAGGGTCAGATCCTTCAGGGTAAGCTGGACAAACGAGCAAATCAGGTTTACCAAGAACCCGAGGCTGCTCCAGCGGAGGTCCACATGTTTGATCTGGACTGCCTTCTGTCCGACATCTCCGACACACTGTTCACCATGACACAGAAACCTTGTCCCTGGACCAGTGACCGACACAATAGTGGGTAGTCCAAACTCAGAAGTTTCCAGGGTGATGTTTAGCTGTGACTTTTGGCTCAAATGACACAAAGTATTTACGAATAACTGAAACACTGGAAAAGTTGTTTCTGAGTTTGTGTCTTACTATGGACAAAGTTTCACATGAACATAATGTCTTTTGCTTAAAGTTTAATGGCTAATGTGCTTTTCTCATTGAAAGGGAATTTTTACCTCTGACTTAATAACATTTGTTAGTTATGACTGTTTAAGGGAAAATGAAAATCAGATCTGTCTCTTTATGAGGTTAGCTTAGCATAAAAACTGTAAGTCAGCTAGCTAAATCTGTCTGACTTCAACATGTCTATTAGTTAACTCCCTGATGACTAACTTTCTTATGTCTCTGTTAATTAATGGAAACTTAGTGTCTGTGTTGCTTTTAGGCCATTTGTTTCCTCCAATTTTCCCATTTTTGTGAGCTCATCTAAGCTAACACAACAGCTGAAAACTATTGACTTAGCTGAGCTAAAAAAAAAACCAACTCTCTACTAAACTAATGGCATTCACTTTTTTTCTACTGTGTCAAAGCTGCATAAATAATTTTAACAGACAAATTTTTGAAGAAGAAAATGGAATTTTATTATTGCAAATTTATCTGAAAGTAGTTTATGCAGGTTTCGATTTGGATGCAGTGCTTTTTTTTCTCTTTAAGTCAGCAAGATGTATTTGTGCAATCTAACAAAATACATCATAAACCACCAGCATAAATTCTAGTGGTTCCTAAGAGACAGTGTTCAACACTGTTCAACATAACAATTAATTATTGCAATTCATCTTCCATTTACTGAACTAAGTCATGTAATCGAATGAAATCAGCGACTTGTCCCAATTAAAATGCTTTAGCATCTTAATCAAATATACCTCACAACAAATGGAGTTTCTATGTCCTCTTCCTCCTCAGCATACACCTGCAACGCTGATATTATTCAACCTGGTCTGACTCCTCTGCAGCCCAACCTGGATGATTTCATGGACATACCAGGTACTCTCTTCCCGTCCATTCATCTGTGTGTTTTTCTTCTGATGGGATCCTCACATGTTGAGAATATTAGCAGATATCCATCCATATGTTTATCTGACAGATTATCTGATTACCCGTGTTGCATCTTTGCTGCAAGACCTAAGTAGAGATGTCAGTATATTATATAGCATTTTTAGCCTGAGAATGTCTCTATCTGTTCTGAACCACAGTTTTAGGCAATTATCCTAAGATTTCAAACAAAATCAAGTTAATTGTTTTTTTGTTTTTTTTTAAAAATGTGATTGAAGACATTATGTCTTCATTTAATTATGTGGCAGAGTTGAGCTGAAAGCATGAGAAATGAGAAGTTTTGCCACATTTGTAGTTCAGTGCAGTGATATAATTTAAAAAGATGCAACAAAATGTATTCTTGTGCACACGTTGACAGTTTTGTTTGGTGATTGGACTAATTCTTCATCTCAGTAGGATGCCCCTCAGAGTCTAGACATATGGAAGATAAATAGAGTTTGGAGTTGGTAGATAATTCTGATTATACTTCTCAAGCATCAGGAAGAGGTGGAGGATGAAAGGGAGAAACAGTTTCTAAGCAGTTTCAGACTGATTGGTTTAGGATAACCGGTACCACAACTGTGGTGACATAATTAAGAATGAGGTGAGTTTGACAGCATTTGGAAAATGAAAAACAGCAACACAGAACGGTGAGGAAACCCCAACACCAGATAATGAGGTCAGTCTTTCAGGAAAATATCTTCTATTTTGAACTTATTAATAAGCTTCACAGTGTAGCATGAGATGTGATGGAAATGATCAAGTGGGAAAAAATAGGTGTAGACCCCTTTTATAAGTTCATATGTTAATACTTGACATAGTGATGTTTAACAGCATACCCACCAGCATGAAAGAGGAGTTTCAAGCTATGGCCATGTGGACTTTGTGATAGTCTTTGTTTAACAATTCAGCTGTCCTGTTGCTACAAGTCAGCAGATCCTGCTGCTGTAAAACGTGTGTGTGTGTGTGGGGGGGGGGGGGGGGGGGGGGGGGGGGGGCAGTGTTTGCCCTCACAGCACTGCCAGGTATTAGGTATCAGCTGTCTCTTCTGGTCACAAGGTTCAGAGAGTTAATAACTGTCTGTCTGAGTGACACAACAATGAGGTTAATTCATGCACAGTGTTTCTCTGCTACTGTCAAATGATTGTCCAGCCTGTTAAGCCACAAGTTTCATTTTCCTGCGGGGAAAACAAAGATGTTTTGGTATGTATCTTAAACCGAGAGGTCATTCTGTGTGTTAAGTTAAAGACAGCTCATGGAGGGCTTGAATCCATGTCTCTCTGGCTAAAGAAAAAATATTTTATATTTATTTGTGGAGGTTGTGTTTTTAATTCAGATGATGTCATATTTGAAGACACCTTTGTTTTTTTTGTTTTATTTCACTGACGGCAGCTTGCCACAGTCAGTTGCCTGCATGACTTCTAAAATATATGACTTGGCAGACAGAAAACAAATAACTTGAACAAGAGCCACATATAGAAGGCTTGACAGTATATTGGACGGTTACATATTGGGGTTTTAGCTGTGTGTTGTATTTCTGAAATGAAGCCATCGCTGAGAACAACAGACTGTGAATTGGGAAATTACTGAAACGTTAAATTTACATTCTGATTAATACTCTAATGTAGAAGCTTTTTAAGCCAATATTCACGTCGTCTTTTTGCATTTTTAAAAAAAATTCATTTTTATGCCTAAAGTTTTATAAAGGCCTATAATTACAACAAGTCCTCTAGGATTGTAACGTGCCTGAAAAGCTTTGCATGCCTTTTATCTGAATTTATTCTTCACCTTCAGTTCAGTGCTGCATCTATGGTATGGCTTTGTCCCTCACTTTGTAGTCTAGGGTGAAGCTTCTTTGTAGTTTAACATAAATCTTTAACAAGGCAGACACTAACAACTGTGATCCGTCCACTTGGCATACTGATTTACAGAACATCCTGGTTTGCTTCGATATAACGCCCCTGCAGAATAAAATGTGCAAGGCTGTTGTGTTGTATCAGGTTTGCTAACAGAATAACCAGTATTCTGCCTGCAGCTATTTTCTTGTTTTCAAAGCACTGCCACTCCACGCTTCAGTGCTCATACACACCTTCCCTAGCATCTTCACTTTTTATTTATTTATTTGTTGTTTTCCAATAAGAGCCAGTGTTGTATAGTACCCAGTAGCTTCGCACACAGCCATGCAACCACACTAGGTTTATTACAAGTACTTTTTGTTTCCAGAAACCACTATTTGAAACAGTGACAAAGGCCAGGGGGTTAAATAGTTGCTGGGAGAGATCCTCTTCCCACTATAAAGAACTTAACACAGCTTAGGATTGCAATCAAACATCTTCACAAACCACAACACATGCACAGCGCTGCTTTCGGTCAAAACCAAAGCATGACCATACAAACACCTCATACCATTTTTTTTTTTTTTTTTTTTTTTTTAATTTATTTATTTATTTTTTAAAAGCATGGTGATGATTTGGGCTTGGATTGCTGCTCTAGGATCTAGATACCTTCTAGCCATTGAATCGCCCCTGAAACCCCCATACCGAAGTGTTCCAGAGGCAAATGTTTGATATCTACAACTTGGCTGAAATGGGGTCAGGCAACAGGACAATGATCCCAACCGTTCCAGCAAATATACAGTCAATGTGTAGCAACGGCGTATTCAAAGTCCAGACCTCGACCCGATTGAAATGTGGTCGTGGGTTCCTAAAAGCTCTGCATGAAAAACTAACAAATGCGCAAAAGTATTTCTATATTTATTTGTGGTGGTTTTTTCCACCTTTTTCCAAGAAGATTTGACGCACATCAACGATGGTTAAAGAGCTTTCAGAACTACATTTGACCTGGAAATCCAGCTAATTAATGTCTTTTTCACACTTCAAGAGTCGCTCCTTGCTGGTTATTAGATAGAATGCTAGTTCAGTAATCTGCTTTGCCTTTAATTTATAAACATGGTGGCTGTCTTTTTTTTTTTTTTTTTTTAAATCGAATATGACTCCAAATAAGGGGTTTCTGTTTCTGTTTGCATAAATTTTTGGCTTTGCATCTTGAAAATCATTTATACTATCTTTCCCCAGATACGCTTGTATGTGTATATTCTAACTAAAGAGACAAGAAAAAGATTTGATATATACCACAAAATAGGTCTGGGGTTATTTACAAAATAAAGCAAAAACAGTTGTATAGTTTTTCCACCAGAGAGCACTGTCTTACTCTCCTCTGAGGGCATTCTAGACCAGAGAAAAGAAAGGGGGGAAAAAAAGATTGAAGTTGACTTTAGAATCATCCGTGTCAAGGATAAAAGTTTTTTTTTCATTTGAATAGTACATTCAGTTGACATCTAGTATATTTGCTTTTTTTTTTTTATAACTCTTAATTAGCAGTACTGCCATTAGTTTTGTACTGTTTTCTCATCCAGCGGATGTTTTGCAGCTGTATTAGTTCTCTTGCAGCCTGATTAACACTGTGCGTGTGGTTTTCGCAGATATCTTTATGAACTATCGAGGCCAGCCCACTGAGCAGACCGGTTTTGTTGACAGTGGCTATTTTGAGAGCTCAACCAGCACAACGTTTCCTCCAGTTCCCACCCCAGTAGTAACAGCTTCTCAGCTACTTATTGATGCCCAGCTTGCTCAGGTAACACTGATGATAATATTCTTTTCTAAGTGTTGCTGCTGCGACTTTATTTCTCAAAATGTAATCAGTAATGTCAAGTTCATCCAACTTTATCTGGCTAATTTGTTTCGTGTCAATTTCTCCCAGCCCTCCACGTCTAATGCTCACTCAGATCTGACCAGGCTGAGTCAGGATTGTGGTGAATACCACACACCCAGCGTTGTATCCGGAGCCATGCCATATGACCATCAGCCATACCAAGATGTGCCTGCTTCAATTGCATTTACCAGCAACAGTGATCAGCTGGCATCTGCAAGTGTTCCTTTTTTGCATCCACTGCCATGCCAGAAGTTTGGTTACTACACAACAACAGCAACAAGCAGCGGGACCTCCACTGTCATCACTCACACTGCCTCTACCACGGGCACTCAGGGCTCAGGACATCAAGGCCATGGTTACCTTCATGCAGGAGAGGCATACTCCCAGACTCACTGCCCGTCCCTCAATTACTCAGCTGTCACATCGGACCCAGTCCACTCAGCCCTCCCTCCTGTCACAGCAGCTCATTGCTTCTCAGTCCCAGAGCTGGTGACTATTTCAGGGGTCAAAGGGAAACACAAGCAAAAGACAGCAGGAGTAAAGACAATTAGAGCCTCTGTAGCGCCATCTGGCCCACCGTCCACTGCTCCCATGCCCACTAGCTGCCTGGCTAAACTTCTGTCCTCCAGCACAAATGAACGTGAGTCAGCTCAGTCACAATGTTTATCTCGTATATCAATTAAAAAACTTAAAAAAAAAATAAAAAATTAATATTTGTTTTATATACTTTCAGGAAAGCCAACAGTTGGACTTAATAATGCCACTGTAGTGACGGCCAAAGATCAGAGGTCAACATCTACTACCTCTTTGGTGAGCCTGTCATGAAATTTTACATAAGCTGATATCATTGCACAACATCAGATTTATAGATTTTACAGGAGTTTAACAAATGCTTTTTATAGTAGAGATTGCATTACATATTGGTTTATCACTCATGTCTGTGCAGCTAATACAGCTTAGCTCAAGACTGAAGAAGTTTGTCCCGGGTCTGGTTGGGAAGATGCTAGCAAATGTCTTCCCTTATGTTGCATTGATTGCCATAGAAACCAAAATGTAAAAATAAAATTTTACAGACTTATAAGAAATTTGGATTTTTCTCTTGGTAAAACAACTACTTTATCTTAGCTTAGTTTAGCTTGCATCACAGCCTACAAATAAATACGGAAAAACAAGCCTGGTTCCAAAAGTAATAAAATTCTTTACTTTAGTGTAGCTTAGCTGGATTTAACTTAGCTTAGCGTAGCTTTCTAGTACTTATATTTTTCTAGTACAAATGGGGAACAAAAGGCCTGGCTTTAAAAGCTTCACATTTTACTTATCAGCAATTACAACTCAGTTACGCCTCAGTTCAGAGGTTTTGTATTTCTTTTTTGTGCAAATCAACAAACATAGATGTTATTATTATTTTATTATTGTTGTATTTACCCAAGCAGATTTTAACCACCTGCAATATCACTGATATCAGCGATATTACAGGTAGTATTATAAGTAGTATGACTAATTTTAGTTACTTGGAAATTAATAAAAATTTAGCGTCTGCATTGTAGATCCATTTTATGCCATTCTTTAAACCACTAATTTAATAGTCCTAGCTGTTTGCAGATTGTAATATAAAGCAAAACATGCCTGTCATAAAGAATAGGAAAAGTGTAGCTCAAATCTAGCCATTTCTTTGTGTTCCAGGAACTTCCTCTGATGATGTCAGTAAATAAAGTGATTATTCGTTGGTGTTTTAGTTTGTCCAACATCAGTATAAGAACTCTTTCTGGACTTCTAACTGGATCTTATGTGCCATTCAGCAGACAAACAGCAGCCATGTAGGTGAAGTTTCTTCACAGCTGCAGCATGGATCTAGCTGGCCTGCAGTTTTGACGCCTCGACTCAACCAAAGTACCACCCTCAGCCACAGCAGTCACACCAGCATCTCCAGAGGTTCAGCAGTTTCTGCCTTACTTACCCATGGCTCCACACACAACCGTACAAACCTCCTCATTCCAAAGACTGAGAAGCTATCACCTGTGCAGCTCTATGGTGCAGACAGGAACAGCTTGACTGGTATGCCCTCACTGCTTTAGTAAAACCAGTATCACCAGCATTTGTAAATCACATGTTGTCAAGGTATAGACGGCAGAATGTTTCAAGGTTTTTTAACATGTCAGACAACCGTACTGATGGTAGCAGAGACTAAATCAGCCCCTGCTGAATAGGCAGTTCCAGTTCTCCCTTAAGATGAAATATGTAGACAATCTGCAGGCATGCTAAAGAGATAATTAATTAGTGTATCAGTTCGTAGCAGCTGTTTTAAGTTGAAGTGAACAAAATGATTACATGAAACACTTGCATGTTTGTTTCTTTTAGTTAATTTTATAACACATCCAGGAAAAGCATCTCCACCAAACCCTTTGGATAAAGTCTCCAATCCTGAGTCCCCAAATTCGGGCTTTTCCGGACACGGGAATCTAGAATCGAGTAAGGTAGGACATATTTTCTCATTTAGATAAAAGCATAATTACGTTTTTGTGAAGTGCTAAGTTAGTGAAAAATGTAGAAAGCTCATCTGCTGTGTTGATGCTGGTGTGAATTGTGATTTATGTACATATTTTTGGACTGTGGCGTCTGCAGCAAACAGATTCCAGGAGGATAACTCACATCTCGGCCGAGCAGAAGAGGCGTTTTAACATCAAACTGGGATTTGACACTTTACATAACCTTGTGACAACACTCAGCTCTCAACCGAGTATAAAGGTACTGTGAAAAGCTGCATTACAGATGAATGTGCTGAAAGGTGGAGGCAGCAAACATCAAAGAGTTGCGGAGCCTCTGAAGAGCTTAACTGCAAAACTGCAGTACATGACTGAAGAAGCATATCATCAAAAGACATGGAACATCATAATATTGAGAAAGTGTTAATAATTATGGCCTGTGGTTGACATGTTGTGATCTCTCTGTGTTCCGGTTTAGATTAGCAAGGCCACCACATTACAGAAGACGGCCGAGTACATCGGTAAGATGCAGCAAGAGAGAGCCCAGTTGCACGAGGAGGCTCAGAGACTCAGAGAGGAGATCCAGCACCTCAACTCTGCCATCAAGTAAGACTTCTAGCAAAGCTCAGCTTTTGTGAATGTGCGCATTCTCACTTGATTTAGTTTTGCTCTAACATCTATTGAGGGAAAGGATGTGATTTTTTTTCCTTAAAAAAAAAAGAAAAAAAAAGTGTGTTTATAATTTGTTTTCACTGGTTGGCCAAAATTGCAAACATATCCTCCATCATTTCTGGCTGACCTGAAGATTCCCAACACGGCTTTGCTGACTCATTGCATCTCTTCATGCAGTGCTTGCCAGCAGCAGCTACCAGCTACTGGAGTTCCCATCACACGCCAGCGCTTCGACTACATGAGACAGAAGTTCAGAGAGTACGTCCGGGCCCAGACTCTGCAAAACTGGAAGTTCTGGATTGTATCTTTATGAATGCAAAACATTCCCAAAGTTGATTGAAACATTACATTCACACCTGCACAGATGGGACTTTTTGAGCTTTTAGTTTAATAAAAATTTAAAACTGGATCAATATGCAGATAATAAATGTCAGGGTGATGCATAAATGGCGTTAATAATAGTGTGATAGCTCTTTGCCCAGCGATTGCAACATCAGCTTTAAAACATGTTGGGTTTCTGTCTAAATTATCAATAAAACAGTGTATTGATTTGAATTAACAATTTAAACCTTATGTTTAATTGAAAATGGTACAAAGATCACATCAAGCATTTAAACAAAAATGCTCAATTAGAATTCAGTGCAAGCAGCACAGAAAAAATCGCCGGGAGGAGCATCAAAACTAATTTATTCCTTTTTTTTTTTAAAGACGGGAAGGTACGTTGCTCTGTTGAAGATTGCATGGATTATTATTTAAACAGTTTAATGCTGATGTCTGTCAGCACAAATGAAGAAATACAGGATTCAAATCAAGTTCCTGCTTTTTGTGAACAGGAGCTTGTGTCTAAGCCTTTACTGTAGCTTTCTTTGTATTGCAAGCAGACAAGAGCATGTTGTTGTTCTATCTTTTAGATTTGACACAAAAAATCTTTACGGTGCTTCTTCTCCATGAATATCGATGTTTTTTCTCATACTGCTTCGAGGACTTTTGCATTTATCTCGGTGGAGATTTTCTAAACTCATAGATGGTCTGAGAGATAATGATATTTAGTGGTGACAATTGACCTGCTTTTTCTGGACTGAAATACCATTACCAACTAACTTTTGGAAAGCTGCTTAAAGCTTGTACATGTCTACTTAACAGCTTATATGTAAAGTAGGTAAATCAGATAGTTAAGTAACCTTTATTATTTTGTGGCGTTTTCTACTACCAAGAAAATGATGCACTATTAAATATGCAATTCCTTAACATAGTATCAGTTCAGTATCATCATTGAGCCCCTTTTTGAGTCCTATAATGGAATGGTGTCCACGGCTAGTGTGGAAGACCTGTGTCGCTCCACTATGTCCTGGCTTGATCAGCACTGTGCCCTGCCTGCGTTAAGACCCAGTGAGTCCACAAAGCAGATCTCAATCCATTGCTCCACAACTACCAACCACTTCATCCTTTTTCTTTTGTTCTACTGTCTTGTGTGTCCCTATCAGTGGTTCTGAGTTCACTCCGTCTTTTAAGTACCACCACAGCAATCCTGACTGACCCAAGTCTACTGCCAGAGCAGGCTACACTCGCCGTCACTCAAAGTGACCATGCTGCTGCCACGGACAACTCTTTACAGCCCACCGCTCGGCAGTAGAATACCTCGACCTTGGAGGTATAAGACGCAATGGAAACCCATCGTAGGGAGCAGAACCTCTACAGGAGCCAACCCTCAGCTCCAGGACTGCTAATAAGTCATAATCACCATGTTTTTCCAATAAAACTCACTAAGCAGCCATGAGACTGTATTCCATCACATTCAGAAATAATAAAAACTAAGTGTGATTGCTTATAATTAAATCAATATTTACCTTGCAGTTTAACATGCAGTATCTGTCATGTACAGCAATTTTCTTTTGAGCTTCATATGAAGATTTCCGGTGCATTAACCATCATCATTTAGTTTGTTGAATAGCCTAAAAAGTTATTTTTTTGGCTATTCAAAAATAGATACCCAATGCAAGTGTTTTCAATTCATTTGACATTTAGGGTTTACTTTATGTGTATTATTGTTAATATATGCACTCAGTACCTTATGTTGTCCTGAGTACAATGTCAGTCAATGTCAGTATTTAAAAGCAGATTATTTCAGAATATGAGGTTTATTGAAATCCACAGAGGTTCATAAGGGTGATCCAGAAGATCCACCTCAGCAAAACAACAGTTATTGTGTTCTGCCTCTCTAATTGTGTGTGAATATTATATAGTTTTGAGGATTTTAGTGACTTAGCTGTGCATTTACTTTTTATACTTTCCCCACTTTCATATATATATATAATATGGGTAGTAAAATTAACAATGTTTTTAGTTAGAATTTGCAGATTAGGAAAAGTTGGGTCTTGTCTTGTCATTTGAAGCTGACGATTAAATCTTTCCATTACAAACAAAAGGAGAATCAGCCTTCTTTGGGCGTCTCAATGTCACCTTGTGCTGCAACATCTCCTCCGCTCCGACAGAGGGCGCTGCGCGGCGGTTGGGTCGGAGAAGAGCAGCGCAGGGGGAGGGTTTTGCTCCCACAGCTCCTCGGTGCGCTGTCCACTTCAGCACCACAAGCTGAGCGGAGGCAGCAGGCAAGCTAACGGAGAAAAAGGGGACCGAAGCCACAGCTTACCATCTGCACCAACCTGCAGCCCCCCCTAAACAAAAGAAATACTAGGAACGAGTGTCGATACCTGCCAGAAACGCCAACCCCAACGAGGCAAACGACGGCCGGAGAGGTAAGAGTTTTCTAAGGAGCTGAAATGGGATCAAGTTGGAGCGTAATAATGGACATCCCCGAAGAAAAACACGCTTTTCCTTCCCTTCCTGCTTCATAAATATTGCATATCCGTATATTGGCGTTGTTTACGTTCTGTTTGCGCCACATGTACTGTTGTATGGGTAGTTTAAGAAAGACAAAGAGGACGATTTATCGCTGCACGTAGACCGTGTTTTAGCTCGGCAGCCTCTCCTTCGCTTTGCAGATGCTCGGGTTTTATAATTGGTCCATCCCAGTCCCATGCATTACTATGGCCAGCTGCCTTGGCTTTGTGTGTGTTTTTTTTCAAGGTCTGCCTTAGCTGCAGGGTATTTAATACCTTTGTGGCTGCTCCTGCGAATCATGGGAGAGGATTATTATTTGGTTAAACTCCCCCTGCTTTATGTACATTTGTGGAATTAACCAGCAGTGCTTTTAATAGATGTGGTTGTTGTTTTCATGGGGTGGACACTCTGGTTTGGGACACTTCAGTCAGTGGTGGAAAAAGTAAACTTGCTGTTTATTATGTTTCAGAAAACGTGATTCTTGTGTAATTAATCTATAGCTTTGACCTATGTAATTACTTTCAGGCCTATTATTCAGTGGATGGAGATGCTGGTATTATTACTAAGGTAGTTGACTTATGCTTTATTAAAGTTGTATTATAGTTTAGCATAAATGCTTCCTTAACACGTGAAGAAATGATAAAACATTTCCTTTTAAAAGTTAAAACTGCAAATAAAGATTGCGTCTGTGTAATTAAAAAAAATGGATGGATGGATGGATGGATGGATGGCTACGGTGTGATGTAACAAGTAACATTCTGTCAGCAAAATTTGCAATGTTTTATTTGGCTAATAGAAAGGATGCATGATAAATACCTGCGGCGATGCAAAGTGACAGGTGCACAATTGCTGTGACCTTTCTCAAAAGTGAGGACTTGTTGCTTTTGAGCGGAACAATGCAGAACAAATTGGCTGTGTGAAGCTCGGGCTTCCCATTTTTCTGTGTTGTCCAACAATTTATGAGCACATGAATAATTTTGAAAATGATCATTAGCTGCTCCCTGACTCAGAGTGCATCATGCTGCATTATGACATGCAGCTGTGTGCACAAAATTCACACATCTCTTCACAGTCCATGCCCCCATAGCAAATGATTGTTCAGATTCATTTTTATGAGTTTGAGTTGAGCTGTGCTGTTTGGCTGAAAAAGGGAAAGTCAGCTGAAGCTGCATGAGTGGCAGAGCCGTGACAGGGCTGACCTGATGTTCAGCCACAAGAAACTTGAGCACCAGTGTGTCGGTCTGGCTATGTCGGAGTATTGGGTGTATTTCTAAAAGACCTGGCACAAAGATGAGCTTGCATTAAATGGTTGATCATATACAAATTCCAGTCATTTACACTTTTCTCTTCGATTGTCTTGCCCTCAAAGCATCTGCCTTCTGCCTCCTCCCTCCATACCTCTGCAGCATCTCAGTGATTCTCCCTGCTGATTCCTCCTCGCCTCATGCAGTCACCATCGCCTCCTCGCTCTCCTCTCGTCCTGTTGGCATACACGCACACAGGCTGCTCCTCCTCCTGTCCTAATTCTTCTTTTCTTCAGCTCTCCTGAAGGGCGAAGCCCCGAGAGTGTGGAGGGGGGGGGGGGGGGACCGCCAAACAGGGCAGCAGACGAAGGATGTAAGGTTGTAATAGTTGCCAAGTGGAAAAGCACAAACAGCAGACACTGTCTCACAATGTGGTCTGATAATGTATTTTTCAAAAAAGAGGCTGCAATATCAGAGCTCAGCAGGCGTGTCTGTGCTTGTTCAAAGGAAGCTGTGCCACGCAGATTTAGATTGTAAAGAAACAGGAATAACGAGGATGAAATATTACCTTTTAATTATCATTGATTTAGTATATTAGTTCAGCTGGCTGATCTTGTCTGGGCAGTTTGTGTTGCTGTCTCACCTAGAGTCCAAAATCAATGCTACATCCTGTGGACACTGCAGCATTTATTTGATCAGCTTATTTTATGCATTTTTCATGTCATCCAAGATGAATTTGAAAAAAATAAAATGGTTTGAATCGGATAAATTAAATTTATAAAAATAAAACGTCATTCAGTTGCCAGAGATTTTTTTTTTTTTTTTTTCTTTTAGCATTCACACAACTCTGCCTGTCTCATGCTTGGTCACATTGTGTTCATATCGGACATTATGAAACCCAGCAGTAAACTATAGATTGTATTCTGATCACTTCTTTAATCCCACAGAAGTTTATTTGAAGCTTTAACATTATTTATCTTTTAATATTTTCCAGTTTGTTTCCTCTTGGTCTTCATTGCTTACAGTGGGTAGAAAAGTAAATCTCACATCAGCTCAAGATGATGAATCTGTGCTTTAACCCTTTGATCCTTGTGCTTATTTTTTAAGTCTACTTTTTAATGCATATCCATACTATAACTACTATGTAGCTTTATTAATAAGGTTGATCTGAATCTGGAGTCATAGTAAAGGGAACACCTTTGAGATGTGTTCTGTGGACATTATCTCTGCAAAGGTCCCTTAAAATGAAGCAGAATAAAGTTAGGAAGGTTTTAGTCCAGAAAGTTCTGGTGAGGTGTCCAGTTTGACCATCTGTTCTAGTTTTCTTTCAATTTGAGGATTTTATATGGTTAATAACAATGAAACAAAAGAAAAGGATCAAGCAAAACACAATTACCTGTGATGATGACATGTTTGGAGGACCTCAGTCAGCATACAGTACAGGTTAAAACTTGAAATGACGGACTGGACTGAAAAAGCACAGCTGAACTGGTGTTGTCTTTATAGGCAGAGTGCAGCACTTTCTTCACTTTCTTTAAGGTTACTTCAGTTGAAACATCCCCGTAAGCAAACACCCCCCCTCGCCCGTCCTTAGGTGGTCTGTGCTGCAGCGCCCAGCCAGACAAAATAGTCCTCCACTCTTGCCATGTTAAAGCGCATCCATTTTTAATCCATCCCCTCAGAGTGCACACACGCAAACGATACACCCTTTTCTACTTTCTGGCTGATTCCTTCAGGAGTTTGTTTGCCTTTTGATATTTTATCCCATTTTTCACAGTGTTTTAATAGAACATGTTATCCTCATGTGTAGTTTGCTTTGTTTGTATCATTCCAGTACAGCTCTTGTGTGGGAGATTGTGTTCCTTTTGTTGTGTTCTGCTTCCTTCTGAAGTAGCTAACATTGTATTCACATCAGCCTTTCGAGTAGTGTTGTGTAACTATAGATATGAATCATTCTGATATCCAAATCAGAGTGTGTATCTGGGGGTTGATGGTGAAAAAGCCAAGATTAGCTGCAGTACAACATTTTATAGCTCTTTCAACTACAGTAGTGCCTGGTCCAGGGTTTTAGATGCCCACACACACACACACACACACACACACACAACACCTCACCCACGAAAATATTAGCCACTATTACCTCCCTCCCACTACAGTCTATAACTGTTTACTATAGTTTTAACAGTTTATTATAGTCTTAACCCATTAGTAGTCTTAACACAATTGCAAATTTGAAAAGAAATGTACAATTTAGGAAACAAATTTAAATATAATGCTATATAATGCTAAACACAAATGCAATCGCAGAAACAAATGAACAAAAGACAACTCTTAACAAAATGGGAACCTCCTAAATACCGGTGATGGCACGGTGATGACCTCATTTTGTAGTTCTAGTAAATTATTTGTAGTTCATCTCTGTTGAGAAGCACTACTCAGTTCTTTGAGCAGAAGTTTGGTTTAGATGGACAACAAGTCATATGTGCTGTTTGGTCGGCTGAGATGAACATATCACCTGTGTTTGGGAATATTGGATGTCAGGTTCTATGTGTCAAAAATGGAAAAATTCCATCCAGATTGTTATCAGAAAATAGTCTAAAAGTAATCTTCTGTGATGGTTTGAGAGTGTCCATGGTGTTAGAAACAGGCCTCAGAGATTTTGCTCCCTATAGACATGATGGCTGCACATCCATGATGAGAAACTCTTATTCCACCACATCCCAAAGGTGCTCTGTCGGATTGAGAACATTTGATTGAGAATGACAGGAGACCAGTGGAGCACAGTTAAAAAAAAAATAGTTGGAGATGGTACACTGTGGTCATAAAGGGATGGACAGGATCTGCAACAATACTTGGGTTGGCCATGGTGTTTAAATGATGTTCAGACTGTTTCCATCAAAATCTGACCCGACCATCTGGTTATTGCAGCTGAAAAAGGAGACTAATCCAACCAGGCAAATTATTTCCAGTCTGCTACTGTCTAATTTTGTCAATCTGTGTGAACTGTTGTCTAATATCCTTTCTGGTAGCAGACAGGAGTGGGAACTTTTGTGGTCCCCTGCTGCTGTGGGTCATCCTCTTCAAGGCCGGTTGTGTGTTTATAGACGGTAATCTGCATACCGTATATGGTTATAATAGAGTAGTTATTTGAGTTACTGTTCTCTTTCTATCATCTACCACCAGTCGGCCAATTATCCTCTGACAACAACAAGCCATCTTCATCCAAACAGCTGTTGCTCGCTGGACATTTTCTCTTTTCAGACCATTCTCTATAAATCAGCAGACTCACACAATCTTGTCTGGCACCAACAATCATGCCACATACAAAGGGACTAAAATCTAATTTCTTCCTCCTCCTAATGCTCAACTTGATCTTCAGCAAGTCATGTTGACCTTGTCTGCATGCCTAAATCCATTTGGTTGTTGCCATGTGATCGGGTGATTAGTTATTTGTTTTAACAAGCAGTTCAACAGGTCTGCCTGATAAAATGGATG
>NC_136628.1:29583501-29626001 GCF_933228915.1 Telmatherina bonti | reverse complement strand
ACATAAAACCATCTGCCGTGCTGACTCCAAAGAATTAACACCCACACATACACGCTCATCCCTTTCTATTGTCCTTTCAGCAAACACAGACCACATACAGAAACAAGACCTTCCATCTGTCTATCTGTCTATCCATACAGCACAATGATATGCTCAAACATTTTAGTTTTTTATATGTTTGGGGGCTTCACTTTTCTGCAAATACATTAAAAGCATTGCATTATAAATATGAACATATTCTAAAGTATCAGTACCTAACTGTGGTTGCAGGGGTGTCATGTTGGGAGCTGCAGGAGCTCATGTAAGGACTCATTCATATTCAGTGGTAAATGCATGTACACATATTATTCTGACTGTCCTCTGCAATCATACCGTGCACGTTTCAGTCCACTTTACGAGCTTGCAAATTCAACTCTAGATGCACTAAGTCAAGCAGTGCCACCAGAGTCGACAGGATCAGTGTTGCAGAGTTTACCTAGCTGACATTTGAGAAACAAAAGGAACAAAGAAGAACAAGCTGTGATGTATTTAATATGCTGCCTGTTTTTTCATCCCTCTGAGAATGTGTTGTAGTAAACTTGGCGATGAACTTTGACCTAAGCGCTGCCATTCAGGTAGGGATGCACCAATACCGGTATCAGTATCGGCTCAATACCGTGTGTGTACTCGTACTTGGTATTTAATGAAAGTGTACCAATACCACACTAGTCAAGCCAGCGCAGATGTGTTTGGTGACATCTTTCAGACATGTTTTAACAGCAGAAGAAACACCTTTAATGTTAAAATGTGACCATTTTTGTTACACTAATAGCGAGATCTCTGTTTCAAAACCACACATTTATAGTTGTATTTAGGTAAAATGTGCCAAATCAAAATAAAACGTGTTGAAATTGTTAGATCTGTAATGTTTTTATATTTGTATTGGTGAGGTAACTTGAGAAAGGATGGGTAATTTATTACAACCTAATAAAATCTTACACAGTGATAGCAGCAATAATAACCGTAGTCACAATCATGTTCACATAAACAGATTTGGTATCGGCAAATGTTGGTATCTGCAGATATTTAAATTTCAGATATCAGATCGGAAATCCCAAAAAGTGGATCGGTGCATCCCTACCTGCAGGTAATGTGTGACCAAACAGCCATGCCAACGTAAAAGATGAATAGGAGTAAAAAAAAAAAAATTACCTATCGTGTTGTTTGGAAAGCATGTGACCACAAGTAGGCAACTGAATGTCATCTGTAAATTATAGTATCCAGGAAGCTGATAATCATGGATTTAAAAAAAATAAGCCTTAAACATAATTATTTTATTTGTTTGTTTGGGTTTTTTTTTTCAACATGAAGTTTTGATTTAAGGGTTGCAAGGAGGGGTCAGAGACTATCACAGCTGCTATCGGGTGAGAGGACTGATAATATGACCTGGACTAGTCATCAAATCATCACATATATAAACCAAATAAATAAGCACTCACTCTCACTCCTAGGTGCAACGTAAGGCCATGTTACGTTCCTTTTTATGTTTAAGAATCGGTACGTCCATTTCAAATATCATTGCTCTCATACTTCGTTGCATTTTTAACGTTGGTAAACATTCTGCCGAAAGGGCCCCGAAAACAGACCAAATTCCACACGTAAAAGCAGAGACAAAATGCTCTTTATCCATCCTTAACGTAGAGCCTAAATGGACCTTTAGAAAAACCAGTTGCATCTCCCACAGCATATGGTAAGAACCCACTCATGCCTGGAGAGAACAAACTACACAAAAGGGCCCCAACAGTCTGAATCAGGAACCTTTTTGCTGTGAAGTAACAGTCTTAACCGTCGTTCACTACTTGTGGTGAGAAAAAATGACGATGAAGAAGATACAAAAACTAAAACGTACACTGATAGTTGGCTGCACAGACTCTAAAAGCACTATATATGTCTGAAGACAAAGAAATAATGTACATTAAAGTGGTACTATATTACATCTTTAGTATAATTTGGTCTGAGTATAAACAAGCTGGGTTTTTTAGCCCTTGTGAACGTCTTAACAGTATCCAAGTATTTGTTATATTGTGAAGAAGATCTACATCCTCAATGTGATAAGAGGGAAGAAAAACCTTTCTGATTGAGGTGCTAGTTTCATCACAAAGCCACAGAAGACACGTCACCTAAATAAGCACCACAAACCCAAACAACCACAAGTGATTAACAGACAAATGTTCACAAGACAAACACACAGTGGATGTTTTATTGATGACGGTGCATGCAGCCCCACAGAAACTGCAGGAAATTGTTTTTGTTTCTCACAATTCCTCATGGGGTTTACTACATCCAGCTGCAGTGATAGACATTGTAGATAAAATAAGAGTGAGTGGGAGAAATGATCCTCTCAGCAGTCCTTCTATTGCTGTCATAATCCTGAGTGGGTGATGTGGTGAAGAGGATTGGGCAAAGATAAAGATGATGACTCAGGGAGCAGCTATTACTTGAGGAAATGAGACAGAGCCTCAATAATTATTTGTTTGGTAAATTACCAGCCCTCCCCTTCTCACCTATTAAATACACTATTTACAAGGCTAATATAATCCCTCGCTAGCTTCAGTTTGCACTTTATCTGCTTTATTTAAATTACCATAAGTTAAATCTTTTGAAGCAATTATTTGGACTACATAGGAACCTGTGAGTAAGCACTGTTTTAATTGTATCAAAGAGACGTTATAGTGGATGTTCATAATGAGTGACAGACAGCTGCAGATGACAAAATGTCATCAGTGCTGCAGGCTGCATGGCGTGACACAATCTTTTTATTTACCCCAGAGAGACAGGAAAAAGGGCAAGGACACAGAGGAATAAAAGCAGGAAAAGGTGATGCTGCGAGCAAAAAACTGTGCGGAAAAGATGAATGCAGTCTCTGACCTTTTCCATCTTTTCTGTGCGGAGCATACTGGGAATTCATATCAGCCCTGTCTGCTGCCGTCGTCACGCAGCTTTCTGCTATTTACAGCAGGGCGGACCTGAATTAACAGCATGCTCCCTTTATCCTCGGCTCAGACTTGGTACACACCGGTGGGCACATGTAGCAGATTTACCTGGGTGGAAAGCCTGTATCTGTGTGTGGTTTTGAGTTACACCACTTTTTTGTGTATTGTGGTCAGGATTGTGTGTGTTCAAAGCAGCTCATCAACTCTCCTCCCTGTCATACAGCTGTTATGGGGGAGGGTTGAACCAGTCACTCTGAGATTATGTAAAATTGCTTCCCTCTCTGCGTGTGTTATGCATTGCAATTGAGTAAACATCCACAGTGAGACCCATGAGCTAAAGACTTGTAAATAATAAATCACCTGTTTAACAGAAAGACCTAAATTGTAGCTGAGTTTTAATTTAGCCATCGATTCCTCTGTAATATGCATTGAAAGGACACTTAACATCTGTTGGATGTTATGTTTTAATGAAGGAGTGGTATAAAGATAAATTAAACAGACGGGAAATTCTAAGACTAAAGAAGCAATGAAATATACAAGAAGGATTGATCAGCACTGCAAGGCATGCAATAGTTTGAGAGGACCCTCTTAAAAAGTCTAAAGTCAGTTAATAATTAAAAAAGGTCTAAAGTTAGAAATGAGATATTCTGATCAACATTTTAGACAAGATTAGTGGATTTTTTTTCTGTTTTTTTTTCATTTTAAGAATGGAAAAATAGCTAGTCTTGCTGGGTAAATGATTGGCGATGAAAGTTGCAGGAGGTCCAATGACAATCCACCCTCCTGTAGGATTTAGATCAGGCATGGGGAACCCCGGTCCTCAAGGGCCGCTGTCCTGTAAGGTTGAGTCATTTCGATGTTAGAACCCACCTAATTGAAATAAATAAGTCACAGTACACAAGCTAAATAAGATATTGGATGCATTTAACAAACACATTTATCATGTGTGTTGTCACAGGGAAATATCTGAAACAAAGAGAAGCAGGGTCCCTCACCCTGGTTTTGCATGTTTCCCTGCTTTAACACAACTGACTTAAATTAAATTAATCAGCCTAAGAAGTTTACAAGTTTATGTACACAATGACTCATTAACTTGAATCAAGTGTGTCTGAGCAGGAATACACTGAAAACCTCCAGAATTGCAGCTCTCGTCAGACTGAGCTGAATAGCCTTGGCATAGAGAAGAGAGGAAGGTAGAAAAGGATCTACAGGTAGCATAAAACTATTAAAATGTTCCTTTTTGTGCCCCTAAATTTGTTTACTACAAACAGTAACCGGTAAGAAGAGTACTATCTGTTTATAGTTAAAATATAATCAACCATACAGTATATCAACAAGGTAAATCAATGCTAACATGAATCATCACAGCTGATCCAGCCAATCCATAATCATGACAAAGTTAGTCTAAGAGAATATCCAAAAACAGGCATAGTCATGATGTGCATGGGTATATTGTATATATTTTAAGAAGAAAAGTCCCCCCAAAGAACGGTTGATTTGTTGCCAAATAACAATTTCTTATTATGCATGTAATAAAATTTAGTTTTCCCTACTTGCATTTGCTGTCACAACTTGTACACGTAACTTCCAGCAGACTTTAGCATCAGCCTGAATCCAACTTTTACTGTAGCTCTGTTATAAAAATGAGGCAGTTTTCTATGTCATGCTGCAGACTCCAAACGCATGCTTGGTTGTATCTTTTGCCAAAAGTGCCTGTATGTTACCTCTAACAAAAAAGCAATGTGCTGTAAGTTAATATTCATAATTAATTTACAACCAGCTTGCTTGCATAAATTGACTGTGCACTTGACTTCAATTTGGCAAAAATAAAACAAACTGAAGTTTCCTTCAGTCTGTAAAGACACTAAAGGCTCAACATGACTGTGCCTCTTCAACCAGCAGGCCTGCCTGCCTGCTTGCATCTCGTGAAATCCTCTTCTGGGAGAGAGTTTACAGGTAATGGCCTTGGACAGAGAATGGTGAATTATTTAGGTACTCCATCAGACAGTGTCTGTCAGACAAAGTCCAAGACTGTGAATTCAAACCCCATATTGGACTGATATGCAAGGAGGGAGAGATGTAGCCCAGCAGCTCTCATAGAGCCCTTTATCTACTGCTCTACAGGCACTCTGAATGGAAAATCCAAAACCTATTTCTAAGCTAAGCACTAAGATCAGATCAGTGTGAGGTAATATGCAGTGTTCTA
Source organism: Telmatherina bonti (assembly GCF_933228915.1). Classification (NCBI taxonomy): domain Eukaryota; kingdom Metazoa; phylum Chordata; class Actinopteri; order Atheriniformes; family Telmatherinidae; genus Telmatherina; species Telmatherina bonti. Next base: position 29,620,823 of record NC_136628.1, on the reverse strand, counting down.
TTCTGAACAAGGTTATCTTACAGAAACATGTATGAGTGTCTTTTCTGCTGAGGGCTGCATTAGGCATGGTAAAGTGACATATTACTGCTGGCAACAGAGGACATCCTCTTAACATCTCATGCTGTCGCCTCCTTTAATGTCGTCAGCCCTCTGTCACCACTTTGAGTAACCACAAGCAATTCCTCAGACTAATTGTATTCAGTTCAAAGTGGAAAAGTGCTGGCAGAACGGCAGGCCTGTCCATCAGGATCATGCAGCCGTTTCTAAGATTCTCCTCTGTTTACCTCACATCAATGCTCCTATAGACTTCTATTACATAATATGTTGCCTTAATGCTTTGGGCAGTTTACTATTTTTCCTCTACACGACATCACTTCAGTTTTAATGTAAACATGCATGTGGTTTATCATTATTTAATTATTTTAGAAACAGGGAAAAAAAAGGTTTTAATTTTTAAAACGTATTTGTTCATTTGTATGTATATATATATATATATATATATATATATATATATATATATATATATATATATATCTTTCAAACTTTTTCATCAGTTTTTAAATGTTTGCTCCATACTCAACATAACATCAGCACACAGGCTTGATTCATGTTTCGCCAACCAGCAGCAGATATTGTGCTCAACGTGGGCAGGTGCTGCTCAAAGTGGAAACTGGTGGATCATTATCTTGTTGATGCTTTTTTGTTTTCCTGGGTGCTCATGAATATCAGAGGTAATTGTGTTGTTTCAGCTCAGTGCTTGCAGTGGACTTTCATCAGCTTTTGAAAAAGTTTTTTAAAAAGTCTCACATGCAAACTGAAAAATTATTTCTGGAGCTATTATATCAATCTAAGACCACAGCAAGGCAAGGCAAGGCAAGTTTATTTCCATAGCACAATTCAACAACAGGGTGGTTCAAAGTGCTTCACAGAGACATGAAAGCATTTACATCTAGCACTTGATTTCTACTGATTTTTATGCCTTTCTTTGTGTATATTTACTTTATCTTGTGTTTTAAAATTCTGCATTCATTCATGCATTCCTATTTTATTATGACAATTTGTATGATTAAACCAGGTTCAGGTGGATGCTCACTTTCTCCACCTAAAACATGTTCAGGAGAATACTTAGTAAAAAGGAAAGGAGGACTATAATGAGCTTTCTATCAACAGACAATAATACAAAATGACTAAATAAGGAGTGAATGGTCTAAATAAGGAGTAAAAAGACTGGGTGTGTAACAAGGCCACACACCAGCACCAGACTGCCACAATTTACACTGAGAGAACCAGAGATATATTATGCTGTGTGACAATTTCTTGCCAGGTAAGAATGTGACCTTATGTCTCCCAGTGAAGCCTTACTGGTAGTTAGAAATAGGTTTGTGGAGTGGAGTAGGAATAGTGGAGACATCGTGCTCCATCGAAGCCACTGCTTCACTCTTGTGTTAGGCGACGGAACGATGATAGAAGCCAGGAGCTTTGGCAAGAAGATGGAGATAAAGTGGGATATTTTACCGTCGCTATTCTGTTCCAGTCAGAACCGCTATTTACCACCGGGGCTACTTAAATGAAGCAATCTGATAAAATAGACACTCTGACAGCTCCTCTTTCAGAGGGCTCCCAGTAGCCTTAAAAGGAACCCAGTTGGCTCACATTTGGAATAAGTGTTATAGGGAAGTCTACATTTCTCAGTGATAGGAAGTTACAGGCTGTATAGCCTTCCTATATCTGCAGTTTAGACCTTTCAGTGTTTAGATTCCTGCAGTCCTGTCTGTGGCTCTTTGTTGTTGTGTAGCACAGAGAGGGTGAGGCCAGTCTCATCACAGAGAGCTATCCAGAAGAAATTCACATTTAGAAAAAAAAAAAAAAAGGTGTAAAAAAGACATTTTTAAAAGTTATTCCATAATTATGTATTTATAATTGTTTTGCATTAAGATTTTTCAAATTAAGGATTTGATATGGATCTGTTTTAGCTAACAATGTGTTTTCATCCAAGAGGTAGGATACAGAATCATGAGCTCCAGCAGAAAGAAAGAAATTGAGTCAACCTTTTGATGGTCAATGCAGACACATTTACAAGATCAATACAAATAACACAATCAATAGAAATTAATATAGGATGAAATTTAGGTCTTTATTTAATAATTAAATACTTATTAATGAATAGTTTTTATCAGAATGAATAGATTACCAGTACAGATGTCGTTTAGACCACAGTACTAACTTTGAAGAGAAGCTTGTTTACTAAGGTCAAAATAAATTGCTGTATTCAGTGTTGCTTTTTCAGACCCTGCCCTCCTCAAGTGCTGCTATACCAGAAAATTGTGTGATCTCACCCCATATAGAGAAGACATGTGACCCACAGTTGCTAATCTTAGGCTGAAGAAATACAAAACCACACTGCTCGGCACCCTTGCAATTGTCTTTTTAGTCAAGTTTCACAAAAGAAAATATTGGTTTGTTGTTCTGGTGTTGTTCAGGGAAAATCAAAATGTTTAGATGTTGTTTGAGATGCATTTTAATTTGTGTTTTAGTTTGTGTACTTCCCCTACATTTCATCAGATTCTTTGTTTGTCCTCTGTTTGTATTGATTAACCCTACAGTGTCGAGCAGACCTTTTGAACTGAAAGCAGTCTGCTATCAAGGGAAATTTCATGGCTAATACCTTCTCCATTACAATGAAATAGGAAAATCCATTCATCTAAAGTTTGCTGACCATGAATACAAAAGGCTCTTTTTTAAAACCCATTTTGAATCAGAATGCATGCAAGATCATTCAGCTTCATGAAAACTGATGGGAAACAAACCATGATTTTATTAATCCGATTAGTAATTCAGTGATTGAACACACAATACTGTTAAATGCGCTATGACTCAATGAAGCTATTTAGGCTTTGTAACTGTACAACAGCTACAATGGCAGGGTCTGCCAGGATGTCAGACTTTAATTCACTTGCAGCAAATATGATTACCAAACAGAAAATGGGAAATGTGAGATGGACAAGATTAGAGCGACTTGAGTTAGAGAAGAAGTGGATCTGTGATTTAGTTATTGTCAGGGCAAGTGCGTTAGAGGATGATACTAAATTCATGCTGCACGCGGACGGCAGTGGGCTGGATTAGCTGTCACTGCTACACAACCTGATTCTTCTCTCACATTACAAAATGCAAAATATGGATGCCCCCAAAAACAGGCGTGACATGTTTGCTGCAGAGGAGCGCTAGGGAGAGATGTAAGCAGAGGGAATTTCCTGAACTGACTGGAGATGCAGTATTCTAGCAACTCAGCCGAGGAGTTGAAATGTCAATAGCACACTCCTATTAATTAGAAAAAGCCGGTAAAAACTGCGCTTTCTAATTTCATAACTCGAGAACCACTTGGCAGAGCAGCGTACCTGCAGCATCTTAACAAAGCCATGAATGCCTCATTTTTTAAAAAAAAATGTCACATTTAAATACCGAAAGCACTGATTGCAAGAAGAGTAGGAGAAGCCCGGCTCAGCAGGGACTTAAGGCTGAGTGCTGGGCAGGAAACAGATGGCAGCGGTGAAGGAGAGTGGGGGTGGGTGGTGCATAGATAGCCACAGTGTCTGGACGCAGAATATCACAGAAAGCCTGGACACACTCATCCTCTGTCCCCTTCCTCCTCGGGGATTAATAAGCCCATCATGGCTGCTACCCATATGTGGAACCACAGATGGGAAGTGACACTGGGGGGATGATTCTATAACTGGTTAGCCATTTTGTCTGCTGATGCTCGGGGGCTGTGCTTCCGTTGCACATGTCAGAATTAAGTCACTTTGTCTGTAATTGAGGGCAGAGTAAAAGGGCTTCATTTTGTCTTTTTTTTTTTTTTTTTTTTTTTTTTTTGAGAGCATGTCAGCAGCTGTATTTGTTCATAATTTCTGTTGTTTCTCCACCAGCAGAACCAGCGAGGTGGCCAAGCATGTAGCTGGAGGATAAACAAGCGTGGGGGATAAACAACTTACTTTTCTTACCACGCTTCCACGGGAGAACATTTACCCTTCAAGTTAACCGCAGTAGCTTTCTAACAAAGACTCGAGCATTCTGTACAGCAGCTGTTGCATCAGTATCGACTTTGTCTGGAGCGCTGCTGGTGTTGGTGACATTTCCTGGACTCTCACATCACCTCTGGTGCAGCTGAGAGCTCTGAATAACCTTTGTGGCGCCAAGTGGTAGCTCATTGAGGAGCAGAAGGCAGCTTACCTGACCTTTATGAGTGCTTTCACCCCAGCACACACTTTTCTCTCCCAAGGGATGATCTGGCTCCACCACACCTCTGTGTCTAGTGCTGACAGGCTGGCTCTGTCGCAGTCTCTAAGGCTCCCCAGAGACGTGGCTCGCATGCACAGCCCATGTCTGGGTGCAGTCTTGTAAACTAGGATGGCAAAGATGATCAGAAAACTCCACGTCTAACATGAATGACATATATCTGGATTCCTATCTGCTGATTTATGTTTTATATTTGCCTTTTCCAAACTGGTGGTATCAAGATCATTTCAGGTGGTCAACATAACATTTATAAACTAAATTTAGCAAATAATCGCAAACAGTAAGGAGTGTTATTTTGGGGGTGATGGCTCGAAAAGTTTGTGAACTTCTGCTTTATAACTATATTGTGTTTATAAAAGCCTGTTTCACCAATAAATCAAGTTCCCAGGTAATTTAACAGTTGTATTACTTTTCTACACAAAGAAGAAGAGAAAAATTACATGCACAGAGGTTGTTTTTGTTACCCAGTAGAAACGTCATGAAAGGCTTTGTAAAAGATATTCTCCATTCACAACTATCTCCTCCAGTCTGACTGTAGAGTGTATAATTATACATACTGCAGTAATAAAGAGTATCAGCAATATAGCCATCGCACAGTTTGCTGAATGGGTACTCGTCTTGTCAGTGTTTAAAGCTGTCAACCACGAGCTGAAGAGAGAAGGGAATCACTTTAATCAGGGGAAAAGATAATTGATTAAAATGTACATAAGTTTGCACATACATCTATTACTGATCAGTTGCCTTCTTGCATAAAAATAATTTAGTTTCTTCACTTACTGATGTTTGCAAGAATGCATACAAACTATTTATTAAGAAAGCTGGGTCTGAATGGGGGAGTAATCCTTGCTTACAGATTAGAAACCTTCGCATTTTGAAGATTTTAACCCAGCAGCAGCTTCCATAGGCATGTAAACCCATTTCAATCCCGATCAGCCCACAAGCACTACTTTTTAACACCTCTGCCTAGAAATACTGCTCAGAGATATCAAAGGAGTTGCTGCAATACTACATGCATGTATGTTCACCAGAGGGCCATGCAGTGTTGCTGTTTTTAATGCCAGAAGGTTTGCAGCTTTGTTGATCACTTGCACATCTTCCCTTGTGACAGATGGCGTAAGGAGATGTCAGATCTGAGCAGGTCAGGAGAGGTGAGAAGTGTGATGTGACATTGTAGTTTGTCTTATGCGATCTGCTTTTTGCTATGACCCAGGTGTTTCACGCGTTACAGCCAATGCAGGAGTTCTGAAAATTGTGACTCAAAAGCAAAAATAGTGGGATAAGGTGAATGAGCTCACCTTGGCAGTCTGAGGGAGGTGATTAAAAATCTCTCTGCCGCCGCAGGGTGTTTATGCGCACATTCCACCCATGTGCATCTCTGCAGGGCAGTGATGGTCATCATCGCTCAGTGACATATCTGTCCATATATTTTCATTTCCAGCCTGCCTGTCCTCTGATTAAAGCCTCATTTCCTCTGTGATTCGTTTTTTTTTTCTTCTTCCACTTTCTGGTATAAGGACAAGCTGAAGGTTACAGATCAGAGACGATAGGGAAGGCCCCTCTGTTGTCTAAGTCCTTCATCGCTTACGCACAGTCTCTTCTACCCTCCCTTCCTGTTTCTCTCTCTTCCTATCTCTGTTCTCCACAGTTTCTGCTTTCAGTCAATATCAGCGTCAGATTAATTTCGTCCTCACCTGTATGCTTTCAGTCTTTTGTTGTCTGTATTTGCTCACAGCTTGTCTGCAGGAGGGGGTCCACTGCTGAAAAGTTGTTGCAAATCGCTTCACAGAACGACCTTGATTTAGTGGAAGTAATTTGTCTTTGAGTGTTCATTTATCATAGGCTTTCCTTATTATAACAGTATTATAATAATAGTGGTGTCACTGATTGTCTGTGGAAAGCATTACAATCTAAAAAATAGCAGAAAAAATTATTAAACCTGCCTGTCATCACTCCGTGGGTTTGTACTTGATAGTCCTCCTGATCTGTCAGCAATCTGTGTTTTCCTAACAGATGCCCTTCGTCCTTCATCTTCCACAAATGCAAAGCAGAAGTATTGCAGTTCCTATGCTGGAAAGAGGTGGAAATTGCGCACTGCAGGGTCTGGCGCTGTGTTGTGGATGAACTCCACGGTTATGGGCTGCAGGATGAGAACATAGCAGGTGGAATTTCTATTTGAGTTTGTGTGTCTTGTGAGGAGAAGGGCAGCATGTGACAGCTGGCTCAATGTCCCTCCAACGATGACACTTGTTCGCTCTCATACTTTGTCTCCTGCATTATTGTCATCTGTGCTGACTTGATTCCAGATATCACTAACAGTCATCTCTAATTGGAGCTTGCATGCAAATTATAACCCTGTTTATTCTTATAGATGATTACATCCACAAGCAGGCAGCCATGAAATGCGTGCTACTCGCTGGAGTCAGCTCTGGGGGATTTTAGCGGACAGGTTGTACCATGTGTTTATACACACACTGAGATACTGCTGCTACAAACAGAGAATAATTTAAAAAAAAAAAAAAAAAAAAAAGCAGTTTTGTCATCATCATCATCAAACAACCACAATCAAATAAATCACCACTGCAGCTGCAGTCAGACTTACTCTTCATGATTTCAAGAGGCAGCAGAACAAACCTTAATGGTCTGACATTTTACCCCGTGTTTTTTCCTCCACAAAGAGGAATTAAGCCTCTGCTGAGTGTTCGATTTATAAAAGAGCTAGTATCCAAATTAATTTGAGATGGAACATTGCAGTTGCCTTGGAGACGGGCTGAGGAGGAAGCCTGTCCATGTAACTCACCTGGGCTGTCACAGGAAAAGGCTGCCTCTGCAGGTTAAAGAATAAAATAGTCTCTTCACTGTAGGTTATGATCAGGAAGGGGGGTTTAAAATAAGAATATAAGAATAGTTTTGGTTCATGATTACTGCTGTCTTTTTTTTTTAATATAGTTTCGAGGCATTTATTTACAGCTCCTGCAGAGTAAAGTGGTTGCACACAAGCCTGAATTTATGTTCATACCATCAATTTACTGCAGATTTTGATGGATTTAGTCTCATCTATCACATTTGCATTCATTTTTGTGATTAATTTGAATGCATTACGTGGAAGAGCTGAATCCAGTGGTGCCATAAAATGCGCTCTGTAAATCTCAGTGCATCGATGGCATTACAGGGAAACCAAGGGGAGATAAATCCCCCTGAAAGTAATCACCACAAACATACAATTAGTCCATCTTTAGATTAAACTTAATTTTATTTACAAAATGTTTCTTAAATGTAAATAACATTATTAAATTTGTCTGCATTGTGCATTTATTCAGTTAATGCATGAGATTTTCCAAGCAGTGCAAGCGATACATTGTGTTTCTTTCAGCAACATGGACGACTCCTTTATTTGCTGTTTCTTGTGGTTGTTATAAAACTACCTCCCATCCCTACATCAGATATTTCTGATGCTTTCAGCTGCATACAGTAGTAGCTGAATGTTAATGGCAGTGATCCTGATTTTGAGCACGCTGACATGGTAATATGCTTGTGACTGTGGAGATAGCACCTGAAAATAAGGTCCCCCTCAAAAGCCCATTTGTAGTTTAGACCTAAATAAATCTAAGCGCAGAAACTTTCAGTGTACTTTTTTTTTTCTTTTACAAACTGCTACTGCATTTTGGCATAGCTTTAGTTAAATAACATTTGCTGTGTCAGATATTGTATTTAGCTCATTATAAAACTTAATGAGGAAAGATCATTTTCTAGGATCCCTGATTTCTCTCAGCACAGAAATCAAAAACTGACTGCTGTCTGTTTTTTACAACTGCAGCTCTCATTGTAGATTATTTTGCGCCTTTCTCCTCCTCGTTGTACTTCATCTCGCTATCATCTCAAGGTTTCCCGCTGAACACATAACTTTCCTCTAATTACCAGGAAATGCCAGTTCAGTTTTTAAAATACAAGTAGTGCCATTCCCTTTTGCAGTAGCTTTTTTGGTGTTGTAGTTGTCAGGATGTTGTAGTTTCCCATGGACATGCTGAGTCTTTTCTGTATGTATCTTTTTTCACCTTTGCTTTTCTCACTGCTATCCAATTAGCCTTGCTAGTGCTCCCCGTGTTAGTCTTAGCTCTGCTTGAAAGGTTCATTTAAAAAGGCATTATTCAAACCGTGTCTGTCAGTCTGATTCCAATAGTGAAAAGGGAACATTGCGTTTTGAAAGTCTGTCGTTGGACAAAAAAACACTCTTTTTCTCTCCTGGATTCAATTTTTTTTGCACAACCTCCACTTTTTGTACTCATTATCTTTACCATGCCTTTTTTTTTTGTGGTCTGTTAGTTTCTCGTATCAGCTTCTCTCTCCTCAGACAGAGAGGACAGATGAGCGACTTTGTGTTTCATCAACTTTGCACCTTTGGCCAGTATGCACAGTGATTCTACGTCAGCACGACCAGAACTTTTCCAGCACCCGCTTTCATCTCCATCTGTGTCTTTTTTTTGGATTCAGTTGTCCTTGCATTAAAGCTGGGTAAGAGAAAATGGCATCTGCATTTGCGTGTAGGCTCACGGCTTGAGAGCCTTTGGCCGACAGCTGAATGCCGTGACTCAGAGGATGAGCCAACAGCTAAGCTCTTGTGAAGTCTGAATTCACCAACTGAACAGGGCGGCTGCAGCCAACGCACAAGATTGCGAGCCTGTAATAAAGTGAACGGCGTTTCAATTATTGCTGGATTGCAGGATTAAATCTGTCTTTGCAGATGTGAAAGCTGATTTAAGCTTGATAGCTCCATTGTTGTCGTCAAAGAATAAAGATAATTGTATATTGACAGAGAAAAAAAGCACTTACAACCCCTTCTCTCTTTATATCATCAAGCTCTTTACTTGATGATATATTGTCTTCAAGTCATTCTGGTGTGTTTCTGCCTGAAACTAATAATAGATTTAGTGGACATAGGCAACTCTGTTTTACAGCTTATGTGAAGAATGTACAGCAGTAGATAAGCAGCTGCATGCATCAAGGACAATTAAAACTATTGTTATGACTTGGTAAAAGATTGATATTCTGATTAGATATTGTTTAATCCTCTCATCATGTCTCTGTCAGATCACTTCAGTACACTACCTACCTGGTAATGTTTGTCATTTACTGAAGCAAATGAGGTGCTTTGATTCCTCTTTCAAAATGCGAGAATTGGCATTCAGTAGACCAGTTCTCCCAACCCCTCGCAGACTGGGCTGATGAATAGTGTGTGGTTGCTCCTGTCTAACCTGAAATTCACTGCCATTTTTTTATTTCTTTTTTTTTCCTTTCCACCTACTGTTTTGAACGCTGCTGTTGCAACGCAGCACAATTTGTATTGATATTGTCTGTGTTGTCCGTTAAAAATCCCATCAGGTTAGTACCACAGCTGAATCTGAGACGTATGCAGAGGTATTTAAAAAGGTTTCACAGTGCATGGATGATGAGGACCTCAATGAAGACGGTATAAGAATGATAAGTGAAGAGACATGAACTTGCTACGAGGATGACACTGGGGGAAAAACGATGATCAGGCAATGCAAAAAACAAACCAAGGATTAAATATCCAATGAGAAGAACAAGCTAAACAAGGATCAGGTGAAGCAAATTAGCAAATGAAATCAGGTGTGTTGGCAACTGTAAGTAAATCAGAATGTACTACAGAAGTGGATGAACTACAAAATAAAGCAGGAAATTATGGGCCTGTACGACAAAGTGGGATTAATATACTCAGGACATTACTTGGGTTGACTTACCCAGACATTCACAATCCCGATACAACTAATCAAATCTAATCAAACTTTATTTAGATTGCACTTTCATACAGATTCAATTCAGAGTGATCATCAACTCAGTAATTCAACCCAGGTTTACTCATCTGCATCAATGCAGATTTAAATAAAAAAGGGGGAAATTTGAAACCCTGCAGAGCAGCCTACTTTATCATGGAGGAGCAGACGATTAATCTTAAATATAAAAAACTCAAACACATCATCCAGGCCGCAAGCAGCACTGTTGCTGTAGCAACAGCCAAAAGAGGAACGCTGCCAGACCATGTTAATGCGTAAAGTTGGAGATTAGATATTATTTCGTCATAAACGGATGGCACTTTATTGCCCTTCCTTTCCTTTGTATTTTCCAATAAGTTGTTATGAAGCTCCGCCCTGCAGTGTAAGTTACCAGTAAGAAGCGACTCAGCATCGTAGATTGGAAAACCCAGGATTAACCCTGAAGTTACCCCAATAAGATAAAATCCAGCTGTGTAGCACAGGCCTCTGGACAGCAACTTAGGGAACAGTAAACAAAAACAAACTCACAGATCACTGCAAAAGGTTAATATTTTCTGCTATATTGATTCAAGCTTTGCTTTTGAGCAACAATAAAACCTTGAACACCATCTTCTGAGGATATTACATGTTAGGTGGGACCTAAACACGCTCAGAATGGAGTTTTCTCTGCTTTACCATCCAACATTCAGCTGCATTTGACCCATTAAGTGTTTATCTGTTTATACTGATTGACTGAAGTATTAGTTTTTTTTTATTTTTTTTTTTACTATAAAAACTTAAAACACCGTAAACACCACAGTTAAGAATTCATGCAGTTAGTGCAGGAGTGAGTGGTACATGTAGACGTGACATGCAACGCTGTAGCTATAAATAAGAATGCAGTTTTAGTCAACATGCCAGATTTAATACAGACTGAAATGCATTGCTGGCTGTGCTCCATTTGCAGTCATATGTTATGCTCCAGCAGAAGATGTGCATTACAGTATTACTGTCTGACTAGAATGCAAGGAAGTGAAGCTGCTGTCAGCTGTAAACAAGATTCAGTGGCTCCAGTGTGAAACTGCCTCTTCCATTTATTTCCACCGTTGCCACCCTTTTAAACAACAGTTCACCGCTGGCGAGTCTCCAAATCGCTGTCAGTGTTTCACATTCGACAAGAATAACTCAGAAATAACTTCTGTCAACTTGCAGAGGTGGGTTAATTTTGTGGTTTGTCATCAGGAGCAATGTACTGGTAGTTTTGTGCTTAAAATCCATATTATCTGTGTGTATTTGCTTTACTTAACTCAGTATGTCTCTCTTCTCTGCCACACATCCTTTCATTCGGCGGATGAGTGAATGACCAGAGCAGAAAGTACAGGGATGACAGAGGTCGGTGACGCTGATGAGTTGAAATCTCATCCCCTAACTGTGGCTGAGAACTTGCCGTAAAGAGCTTTCTGTGGAGAAAAAAAACGCCACTTCTGTGTTCTGAAGTTGTCTGATTTACAAACTAAGCGCTGATCTTTCCTCCCAGCTTTAAAAACAGAAAACGCCTCAACAATTTTGACGTGCTTTATTCCTGCCTTGGCAAACGGAGGAGGCGAAAGGACTCAATTGCATATTCACTGATCCTGAATGCCTTATGAGGCAAAAGTTCAGAAACACATCCAAACTATTCTACAGCAGAAAGGCTTTTATGGAAAAATAAGTCTTAATATAAAATATTAATGACCAGACATTAATTTTTAGGGGTTTAACAATAGCTGGAGACTTGCAACGACCTTCAGTGATTATTGTATTTAATTTTTTATCATATGTAAATCTGTGTGTTGGAGCTTGAAGACCTTGCTGACTGCCCAGATGGCTGTTTCTCAAAAACCACGGGAAGCATTGCTATGAAGTTTAAAGTTCCCTTCACAATGATTTCCCTTTTTGTTGGTGATTTTCTGTCTTTGCTATAAAACATTTTCACTGCTTTGGTTTAAAATCAAACAGCAACAAAGATACTGATCACCTCATCGTCCCCTGCTGTGCTCCTGTTTACAGCTAAAGCAGAGGTGTCCAAAGTCGGTCCTCCAAGGCTGCTGTCCTGAAGGTTTTTGATGTATCCCTGCTCCAACACATCTGGCTTTAATAGATCCAAAAGCCAATGAAGTTCTGCACAATGACTGATTTGAGTCAAGTTCGTTGGAGCAGGGATGCATAAAAAACTTGCAGCATTGTGGCCCAGATGGACCGGAGCTGGACATCCCCGTGTTGAACTAACTTGGCACACTGAGAACATCAGATCTTCTTTTGGTTTTCACCTGATGCTATTGATAATGGAGAAACAATCAACCAGAATAACATGAATGTTTCAAGCAGCAAAGTGAGATTTTATCTCATTAACAGGCTGGTTGTTCTGTAAGCTCACAAGACTGCAAGTCTCTATTCAGTTCATTTACCTACAGCAGATTTGTCAAAGCTGCTGATTAGCCTTTATTGTGTTGATGTAATAAAAGAAACTGCATGTCTAAGTTTTATTCAACATATTGGCATTCATTGTTTTTCCTACAAGCTCAATTTTACTCAAATGAAAATTACAATAATTAACAAAAAAAAAGCTCTCTTTGCTGCATCGTGTGAAGCATAAGTGGGTAGCTGCTGTTTTTAAACATTTTTGAAATGTTTTTAAATTCATAAAATAGCAGTTTTTGCTCATAACAGAGAGACCTGCTAGCCTGGTCTGCGTATGGTTTGAAACAGAATAATAGATGGCTGTATGTTTGGTTGAAAGTTGTTTGGAGCATCACTGAACTACGTTTGAGTGTCCTTTCACCTCCCAAGGGTTGCAAATGGAGATGAAAAGTGCTCTTTTAACAGAAAAGCAGAACCAATAAACAAGAAATTCATTACTCTTCTTTCAAAACATCACTGTTGTTTACTGGTCTTTGTGCTGCATGTATAATATTTTTCTTTTACAATACCAGCAACGTTGTTAGAAATCATAAGCCGGGTTATGAGCCCATCGCTGAAAGCCTTATACAAGCAAAAAATGAATAAATGGCTCTAATAAATAACAACGTCGTGAAATGAAATCAGTTTAAAACAGTGAGGCTCAAATGTTTGATGTAAAATGAATAAAACTGGTGTTACCTTGTAGAGAAATATGAAGCTGAATCATTTGGTCCATTCGTCTGGAGCGAAGTGACAACATTAGTTCAACGTGTAATTAACCAGAGCTTTAAGCTCATGACTCATGACCTGCATATGTTTAGTTTTGCACAAAGTTGTGTGATGTTATAGGAGGGATGCTCCCTACTGAAGATTACAGTCTTTACATGTGAGGTGTACATTGCACCTGTTTTTTGAATTAGCCCTCTGGGTGAACTGGGAGAAGTGATTTTTGTGTGCAGTGATGGAAAGTTTGAGGAGTATTTTTTGCCATTTACAGAAGAAAGTGATTATGTTTTGTCAAGGGGGATGCTACCCTTGCTTTTGTTGCCAAGGCCTCAATGGTCTGCCCCTTAGTCCAGGGTGATGGCCGCTGCTAACTGACAGCCATCACTTTGTATCAGGAGGCTGATCGCTCTGTGCTCCAGAGTGCTGTGTCAATTAAATAGCAGCAGTTGAGGCAGGTGGAAAAGAGGACAGCCTCATTTCAGAGCTGCAGCGGTGTGGAGATTGGCTTCAGATTGCTGCAGGCATCGACTGCATTCAGCTAGCGCTCATTTTGACTGGCTCAATCCTCCATACACAGCAGGCAGGTGGATAAGAAAAAGATTTCATCCATATCAATTCATGTCTTCAGATGTCTTCAAAGCACACAGAGTTCAAACATGATGAAATAGTTGGAGGTGCGGCCAGATGAAGTGAGGATTTCTCCCAGTGGTTCTTAAATAACAGCATGAAATCTAAGTTGGGAAAGCCGACGAGGATGACAATGGGGTTTGTGTCTTGCTTAATTCCTTTAGGCAATGCATTTTCAGAGTCTGAACTTTGAAATCTGGGCCCCGTCACAGTCACATCACCCTTTTGTCATTTAACTTTGTTGAATTCGTTCTCCCCACAATAGCAGAAACATTTCTCCCTCCTTTTGCTTCTCTTTGTTATGACATCGTATCTTCAGGCATTACTTGAGGTCGTTTTCTTTATGCATAACCCATGTACATATGACCAATAACTCCTAGATGGATGTTCATCTTGTTCTGGGTTTTCTGACAGAAAGAAGTTAGTTTTCCATGCAGGCACTGTCATTCCACATGACGACATTTGATGACCACCTCATCAAATAGGATTGTCTTCCCAAGCAGTTCTCTTCAGTTCATTACTTCCTCCTGAAAGGGAACATGTTTTTCTTCTAAGGATTTGTGGAATCGTATTGAAAAATGGATATCAGATATTGGTCACGTTATAGCTGAGAAAAAATATGAGACAGTGTGTGAAGACGTGTCAGAGTTACGAGTCTTAAGGAAAGAGGATTTTTAGAGCAATAGGGTGTTTTGAGAGCTTTAAAGTTTGGAAACTTCTTCTCTGGGCTGTTAACCTCACGTCTCACATTGATAACTCCTCCGTGAACCTTTGAAGATGGACTTCTGCTTTATTAAGCCATCCAATTCTCAGGACATGCTGGTTCTGCTAACCTGAAATAAGATTTTACTTTGAAGCAGACTGCAGTGTTAGACCGACTTCGGCATCCTTGCTTCCTTGAGAAACCAAAACCGTTCGAGCCAAGCATTGTGGGTTTTTTTTTTTCAAATTATTTTTATCATACAGGGTGGTGATAAGTTCTTGGAAATATTAATGGATGAATAATTGCAGCTGATTAGGTTTGTGAAGTTAAGCCTTTGGGAAATAGTTTTTGGAAGATGAATATACATGAAAGGAAAAATAAGGATGCTGGGAAATGGGTTGAATGCATTAGAACAAATCAGCCACTGACTGCATGCAAAAGGACGCCGGCTCGTATGATGATGAGTTAATATATGTGAAGAACTGATGATTTCTGCATTGCATGCCTGGGTGGGACAGAGTGCAGAGGCAGGCTCATCTCTATATGTCGCTGTGACATTAACAGCATGAGGGCAATGTACAGGAAATTACTTTTATGTCTAACTTTGGAGGTTTCTTGTTTTTTTTTTTTTAGGTTTTTTTTTTTCTCTCTATAACACCACTAATCTCCTAATCTCCTCTCAGTCACACAATATTAATTAGTATGCATCATGTTTTGCAAACATTTCTGTCCCCACAGGGTTTGGATCTCACCTCAGTGATGGGGTTTAATTTATAGCCTCTTGCTCAAAATTCAATAGGCATTTTGTTGCACCTTGATTTTAATTTCACTCAGAGATGCTTACTGTCACAGTATTAAATAAAACTGCTTTGCTGGCCAGAGGAGCATTGAAGCTTGTAGTAGCAGAACAAAGGTCAAAGTGGCTGATGAAATCTGAAATGCTACTAAAGTTTCATCTGCTGAGTAAGCAAGGACAAACAATAGACGCTGAATAATATACTCAACATGGACTGAACTGAAAGGATGTGCAACAGAATATAATTTGCTTTTTTTTTTTTCTTCTCTTTTTGTTGTTGTTTGTGAAGTTTCATCCTTAGCTAATAAAACAGACTGACACACTCGGATGTTGCAGTGTCATTCCTGCGTGTAAATTCAGCTAGACTTGATGGACCTAGGTGTTTAAAAAAAGAAAAAAAAACACTGCAAAGTGATATTCTTTTGCATCTTTTTGCATATTAATATTGGGAAATTTCCGCTGAAGCTGCTCTTATGCACAAGCTTTTCTGTTTCTTTTGCCAGGCAGCTAAATGTTTTCAAAATTGTTGCTGAAAAGCATCTAATTAAGACTACATGTCAACTCACAGTTGTTTAAATGACTTCCAGACCAAAACGCTGCTTTAATGAAAAACGCTGGGTTATCGTCTCAGTGTGAGGGGAGACATCGTTCAGCAAACACTTTCAGATAGGCAGTTAATTCTCTCATGCATGTAATACGCCAAAGACTTGGATGCATTTCAATAAGGAAAGTGATGCTCAGTTGCTGATATTTTCATTTCACATCCTTTTGTTTCATATTTCATCAGCAGTGCAATAATCCAAGTTCTTTACGTTGTTGTTTTTAGACCGATAAACTAAGCACCTTTGAATTTTTACATATTTTCCTAAGTAATGCATGAATCTTCATCTCACACTGGAGACAAATTATTTATGGGTAGACTTGGATATAAAAGCCCTAAAAACTTTACTGATTTAACACCATTTTAACAGTTTTTTTTCTTTTATAAATAATGCAGTAGAGGTAATATAGTTCATGCACAGTGCAGCTCAAAATTGAACGGCTGACTTGGAGGTGTTTATGGTAGTTGGGCTCACAGTAGCCTCAAGTTAACTTGACAAGGCAGATGGTTATATCATGCAACCATCTGGGAAATCTTTGCTAAAAGCTCACTGGCAAAACATTTTTACTTTTAAATAAAAAAAAAAAAAAGAATGAAAAAGGAATTGAATATATTTGTTTTATATCTATATATCCATGTTTTGAACACCACCAATCAGATGTCGGATAAAAACTGCTTTGTGAAAAGCTCTCTGTGGAGCTCTTAACTCTTCTTTGCATCAAAAAATTCTGAAATAGGCAACTAAAGCAACCTCTTTAAGTATTATTAATAGTTTTTACAGCTAAAATCCACTTATAACGGAGCATACAGACAACCTTTGATTTGTTCTGGGAAAACTGGAATTTTTTTTCATGATTTTTGGTTGTTTTTTTATTCTTGAGGTTGCTGACTTCACCAGATCTGTGCAGATCATCTTGTTACAAAACATGCAGTTTCCCTGTGAACTTATCACACTTGAAAACAAGAAAATGCAAAGCAGGGAAATAGCATCCAGATGGAAATATAGAAGAAAAAAAAACTAAAAAAAAGTACTCAGAGAGCGTAAACCTCCGCCAAGGGGAACAGTTAAAAAATTCCTGGATCCAAATGGTGATCCGGATCACCACCAAGATTAAATCAGTTCATCTTTTTCACATTTCCAACAACTCCTGAAAATTTCATGAAAATCCGTCCTTAACTTTTTGATTTATCTTGAACACAAACAAACAAACAGATAAACGGCAGTAAAAACATGACCTTCTTGGTGGAGGTAAAAATAAAAACAGACATCATTCAGAAAAATACTACAAGGATTTTAAACGTTTATCAGTAAAAACTGAAACTCAAAAAAAGTATGGCTGACTTTAGAATTCATGCGTTCACAATGAAGTACATTTATCTGAGTTTCCAAAAGTTAACTCTCATAATAATATGAGGGCTAAATCCAGATAAATTGGACACTTTTGCAGTTAGTTTTACTCATTATTTCATCTACATAATGCTGCTCACAGTTTGACTCAATGCCAAATCCTTCACAAAGTTTTCCTTAAAAAAAAAAAAAAAACTTTACCTAGCCTTCATCTCAAAGATGAAGCCTAAATAGGCCATTAAATATTATTTGGAATCATTGGGCTTGTTAACTATTTTAATGATTTTTTTATGTTTGCTCTGCAGTGAAGAAGCTAAAGCGTGTTTTATTTTGACAGGAAAGGACTGACTCAGACCTGAACCCATCTCTCTGCTGCTAGTGACCCCTTTAATCACATCAATAGCAGTACTATGCTAATCGTCTCCCCCAGGAGACACTGCACATGGCAACACAATGCCGTGCGTGGGCCAGACAGATTTGTAGAGTTTGTACAAAGCAGTGCAAACTATTGCAGGCTGAGTTCAAGTAGGGTGTCAAGCTAATCTCCGGGATGAGATGTCACTGTAGAGACGGTATCTCTGCCTTCCTCTTAGATGAAAAGTAATTTCTCCGTAATGAATTGTGCTGTGGTGTTTTATTTCTGTCAGGGATGCTTTTCCAGCAAAGACCCAAAATTTTCAGCTGCTGTCTTTCTCGCTTGTGCGACTAATTAATTTTGAGTATGTTGATGTAAGATGTTTTGTTGTGTTATCGCAGCTTCGAACGCTGCCTAAAGTGCTTTTTGCTCCGAGCGCCACATTAATTTTTGCACAGCTCTGCATCTGAGTAAGAGATATTTGCCCTTCTAAATGCTATCTCTGGAATTCTGCAGACTCCTGCAGCAATTCCTGCTCTGCTTTTAGCTTCCAAAGCTTCTCACAGGCATGGTTTGTTCTCATTGTAGCACGTCTCTAGAATAAAGTCAGTTCAATGATGGAACGATGGAGTGTTTCTGCCCCTTAAATAACAAAATCAGAACGAATCATTGCCCATAATGATGCAAAGAACTGCCAGAGCTGTGGTATGCAGCTGGATAAGAAATGCCACACATCCAAACTTAAGATTTAATCATCTCAAAATGGCTTCTTCTCTATTTGCATTCTGTTGAACTTCTTGTTTATCCTGCACCTTGCATCTCACTCTAATATATAAGAAAGAGGGAAAAAAAGTTGTGGCAGCTTGTTTCCCTGTACCCAGAAGCCATGCAGCATGCCTGGATGAATGCGGATGACCTTGTGAGAATTAGACACATCCTCTATGTTTAGATCTCACTAGTGCTGAAAACAAAAACACCCATTTTCAGCTGAGGGGCAGGTTGTTTTGGAGAGTGAAAAGGTGTGATGGGAGACAGGACCACAAAGAGAGAGAGGAGGGCTTTGGTTTATTTAAAAAATGTACACACAAAGTAGATCCAAAAAGAAGGCAGCCGATCAGGATGTTTTGCAGCTATTCACTGTCAGTCTCCATCAAGGTCAGGCCCCTGTTACTCCCACCCTGCAATCATGGCTGGAGCGCACGCACTCCTGAATGAGATCCAATCATTGGAGCCATTGTGCACAACACACAGCAACCTTTGAGAGAGGAGTGATGGTTTGGAGAGTAGCATTAAGACGGCTTTTAGGAAGAAAAGTGGCTTCGATGTGACCGGTGTTTTTCTGAGTGTGGCTGCTGAAATGAATTCCACTAAAACAACCGGCAGATTTTTATTCGATTTTTGTTAAAGAACAGCAGGAATCAAAGCATGGATCTTTTTTATTGTATAGTTTTCCACTTGACCTGCAAAGTCAGCTCCAAGAACCTGTCAATAGACTTAACTTGGCCAATAAAACAGGGAAATGAATCTAAATTTATGTATGCAATGATACTAGATTGTTGCAGTGGTCTGCAGTAACTCGGGAGTGCTAAAATTTATTTTACCATCTGCTCCTGACTTTGTTTGTCATACACATCTATGAATAAATCTGATCATTTATATTCGCACTATACTGTCTGTGCTATATATACAGTATTTAAACAGGTCCATTGAGACTGCATGTGTTGTACAGATGGCCATAAATATGCTCCATGTTACAAGAGCCACGCTGTGCGTATTTACTCTATAAATACAGCATTATGTTCATATGGTCTGATAAAGACAAGCTGCTTATTTCCAGCCAGTTATAATGGAGTCCATCAAAAAGTACAGAATACGAGCAGAGGAAATTAAAAATAAACACATTATTGCAACCCTTCCCTCATCAATATAAAAATATGTGAGTAGAATATCGTAGATGGTTCATGATGTTTTTCTTGGCAGAAAGAAAAAAAAGGTTAAGGTTAATAAGCAATGAAGACAAAGTACTGCTTAAGCTGTAAAGTGGGATGGAAAAGTCGTGTTAATTCTGCAGACAGATGTTGGCAGAAGTTTTGCCACTTTTCAGAAAGTCTGAAAATTAAATTTTTACTGTTTTTTTTTTAGTCACTGCTGTAATGAGAATACTGCAGAATAGGCCTGGGCACATCTAGCTAGAAATTAAACACATAAAATATAGTAGCAGATGGCCCATCAAAGTGACATGATGTTAAAGTGCCATTCAAACTTCTAATGACCAATGTTGAAGTCTGGCGCTTATGTTTTTTCTCATATTTTTATGTGAAGAAGGTTCCATTTCCTCATCAGACCTCACAGCCACGTTCAACCCTCCAGTATCACATGATGGCAAAGCCACATGGCTTATGTACACCATTGTCACCAGTATTTCCTGCTTTTATTGTCACATTGTTTTCTGAAAAGAGAAACTGTGGAAAACTTTGGTGCATTATAATCACAGGTCCTGATAATATTTGGAATTCGTGTGAGAAATTATCTCCTTGCCAGCTTCACAAAATCATGATTTGTAAACACTTTGGCAGATATTACTTGTGACTTGAGCTGCAGGTTTTATTCTGTCCTGTTGTTAAATTATTGGCTTCTTAGTAGGGGTTGAAAATTTAATCGAAAAATCGTGTAGCAGGATTTTTTTCTTCACATTTTTAAAATTGATTTTTTTGTTAAAAACATTTTTTTTTCCAAACAAATTAAAATAATCCATTATCAAATTTTTGTCAATTTCATTGTTTTTGTTGATCTTTATACTTGTCTTCTTGGGCATTATAGCAGCAGAATGATGGTCTGGCTACTGTGTTGTTTTTTCCTCATTAAAATCAGGAAAAATGACAAGAAAAAAAAAAGTTTTGTACATTTTCTTTTGTTTGTTTTTGTTTTAAGTCTTCAAAAATCAGCAATATCGAGGAATTGTGAGAATCGCAATTTAAAGCGAATCGACACCCATAAAATTGGAATCAAATGAGGACGAAAGCATATTGTCACTGCCCTACTTCTTAGCATGCTGGATCAGCTGTAAGTAGGCGTCTAATGCATGAATCTGTCATTAATTTGCAGTATATTGTAAAGATGTGGAGGATGGTGACTCTCCAGCAGCTTTTCTTCAAAACAAACCCCTTCATTGCTCCTCTGCTATTTTTCTTGTTGTTTTTCTTTGAACGGAGACTCATCCAAGCAAATCTAAAGCTGGTATTTTGTCACCATTTGGGCTGCATGTTGTCGGCCACAGTGGGGAGTGTCAGTGATGACAAAATAAATGTAAATCTAGCCTCACTCACTTGCATCTCATTGTCTTTGTGTCTACACCACAGCTGAGCTACCAGTCATTCCTAACGCCAACCAGTTTGGTAAACTATCTCTCTTGATCTAAGCTCAACTCAGGCATCATCAGACACGAAATTAAAAGTAAACTCTTTGTATGAAACACAGAGGAAACTAGTTGCTACAGGGCTGCACGTCTCGTGTTTTCTGTGCCTTTAAGTCCATGTAAATCAGCAGCTGCAGAATCTTGTAGCCTTTTTACGTAAGCAGAAAACTTTGCTAATGACATGTTCAACTAATCTTTCATATAAAAACTGTACATTTCCAGGATCACAGTCTTTGCTGGACATTAGACCATTTCCTCTGCTATGTCTCATTAACCTAACCTAACATTAGATCCCTGATGTGTCTTAGAATTTTTCACTGTGTGGTCATGGTGACTGTTATCCTTATTAATTAAGATTTAAGTGTGTGATCCATCTCCTGCATGTATCAGATGACTCAGCCTTGCGTAGGCTGCCAGCGACCATGTAATTGAGAGATCACGATGGTTGAATGGAAATCGCAGCAACCCTTCAACGTTTAGTGAAGGCCGGCACCTTGCACACCCACTGTGTCTGGATGTTATTTCTTGCTGCGTGCGTTGCTTCTTTTATTTGAGGTGTGCTGTGAGCAGGAGAGAGGCTGCGGCATTGAAAGGAAACCGTGGGCAAAGGTTGAGATCAGACAACTGCAGCCATATTCTGTTATTCGATGGGGAGAAAACATGAGCTAATGGCTCTTTCATTCCAGCAGCAATCAGTGACACACCCCAAAAATGGCTATTGAATGTTTAAATGTGTATTATCTCTTTGTGATTTCAAATGACTAATTTTGCCACTTTGTGCATGTGGCTGAACAACTTCACTTTGCATAATAACTAATTACAGTCAGCGATTGTCTTGATGCGAAAGTGTGAGCCCTTGCTATAATAGCAGAAGAGGCTGGTGGCAGCATTAATGCAACAGCTGCAGATAACCTTCAGTCCCTGTAGAGGACTCGCACACAGTTAACTGTGTGCCCTGCTGCCTTATCAGTTCCCTGACAAGGCTGTCTCTCTGCTCCCATTAGTTTTACTACACAGTTAAATTATTTAGTTGTTTTAACTAGTAAGGAAGCACATTTTATGTCCCTCTCTGTTTCTTGTGAGTAAAGGGAGTGGCTGTGGAATCTGTGATGATGAGGGCTCAGTGTGTACTGCAAGGTCTCACACACAATGCTCCACATTCAGCATGGAGTAAAATTTAACTCCAACTTTCAATTATTTT
Source organism: Telmatherina bonti (assembly GCF_933228915.1). Lineage (NCBI taxonomy): Eukaryota > Metazoa > Chordata > Actinopteri > Atheriniformes > Telmatherinidae > Telmatherina > Telmatherina bonti. The sequence continues at coordinate 29,598,551 of NC_136628.1, read as the reverse complement.
CATCATTTAATTTATTTGTTTTTACAGCTGATTCCTTCTTAAAACACTCAAGATGCAGAAACTTGCAGGACATTATGGTGCACAAGGTCCGGCACAATTGTATAACTCTCGTTCTGTCTGGAAGATGCAAAGCTCACACTGATCGGCTTGTGTGTAACACAAACAAAGTTACCCTTTATATCTGTTCAAGCTTAACTAGTTTTCTTACATTTTTCTATTAGAACATCCTTAAAAAGATGAGAATACTCTTACTGGCTTTACAATATATCACTGAAACTGGCAAATTACAGGAATGTGGAGCAGTATCTGCTCCCATTCAGACAATTTCTTTATCAAGGAAGGTCTTGTTTATTTTAACAAGAAGAGGCTAAAAAAAGAAAACATGTAATCTGTTTCAGAAGCAGGATTTCTTAGTAGTCCTGAACTACTTGTTAGTGGTCAGTTGTTGTGTAAATACAAATGCATACACATTGTCTTTATAAGGAGGTAGATCTATTTTAATTTCTTTACATTTTTATAGCACATAATGCAAATAAAAACAGAATGCAATGATTTGTAAATTTCATAAGTCAGTTTTCAATCTACATTAAAAAAAAAAAGTCATTTGTTGAAAGCAACACGTCTCAAAAAGAAGCTGGGACAGGGTCAAGAAAAGACTGGAAAAATAAGTGTGTTACCAAGAAAAACAGCAGCTGGAGGAACATGTTGTGGCTAATCAGGTTAACTGGCAACAGCTCTGTAAGATGGCTGAGTAAAAAGAGCACATAAAGAGGAGAAGTGTCAGAAGTGAAGATGAGCAGAGGTCAATTTCTTATAATTTAGATTTAAAAAAAAAAAAAAAAAAAAAGGTCAGTGTGAAATAGCAAAAATTTTGGTCAACCCAACATCTACAGCATTTATTTTCCACAAGAGACTGAAAATCTGGAGGAATCTCTGTAGGCCAACGACACTGCTAAAAATGATTTACAGATGTCTGGGATCTGTGTGCATTCAGAATACATTCTGATATGAATATCACTGCATGAGCTCAGCAACACCTACAGAAATCACTATGTGAACATTGTTTACCATGCAGTCAACAAAAGCAGGGTCATGTAAAGAAGAAGTATGTGTTAACGCGTTAGCAATATCCGGAAAGACCACTAATTTAAAATAGAAAAAGGAAAACGGTTCTGACTGTATAAGAAGTGAAATGTTAAGTTCCTTTATGAGTCATGTATTTTATCAAATCAGTGACATCCTCCAGACTGAAGAGGAGAGGGTTTATCCAACTCGTTGACAGCACAAGGATCTTCAACAGTTGCACTAGTGCCCACATACCTGGCAACTAGCCGGAATCTGGACAAGCACCATCAGAGCTTAACAGTATATGTTAGTTTTATAGCAACATTTTCTCTTGTCTAGACCACTGTTTCTCAAATGGGGGTATTCCTACCCCCATTTGGGGGTACTTCAAGGCATTCCAGGGGGTACATGAAATATTTTGAAAATGTATATCTTTTAATGTTTTCTTAAAAGACTTCCTTAAATAAAAAGTATCAATAAAATATTCTATAAATATTTAATATAATTCAATAAATGCAAGTTTACATTCATGAAATGAATCATTGTCAGTTATTGTTGCCTTGACAACGCAAACAACGGAGTCCTAGTTGAAGCGTAGTAGAGATGTGCAAAACAATTGCCACTGTTTTGCACGGTTAAAGCTAATTAAAACAAACACAAATGACAAAGTGATGTATTTCTTTTTTTTTTCTTAACCAAAAATACTTTGCGGTGGTTTAGGGGTACTTGGCTGGAAAAATATTTTACAAGGGGTACCGCATTGCAAAAAGGGTGAGAACCGCTGGTCCAGACAACGTGTTATTTTAGGGAAGGTTATGCGTATTTCAGCAAGACGATGCTAAACCGTGTGCTTCATCTGTTCTACCTGCATGCCTTCACAGCCTGCAGAACAGACCTTTATCTAACTGAAAGCATTTTACATCATCATGACACTCAAAATACAACGTTGAACAGCTGGAATCAAACATTATTTTCTTAAAAGTCCTGCAGCTGGTCTCCTCACACCTCAGACGTTTGCAGACTTATTAAAAGAGATGCTACACAACAGTAAACTTGGCTTTGCACCACTTTTTACAGACATGTTCTTACTATCAAATTCAATATGAGCGATGTGTTTTCATGAAACAGTAAAGAAAAAAAAGACTTGCTTTCAACCTTTGTTTTTATTTACGTTCCACAGCATCCCAGTTTATATGGAAATGGATTTGGATATCACATATTTTTTTGTCTTTGCTTCTACTAAAACAAAGATCCTTTATGGGTTTTTTTTCCCCTCAGAATGTCATCTTAAAACCCCTTTTGATAGATAAGAGCTTTTCTCCCTATAGTCTTCTGTAGACAAGCACTTGCAGATGAGAGATTGCTGTCACTGAATATGAAGTGCTGATTTACTGTATAATATATGCAGAGATGATGCCTCCTGCTGTCCTACCACCTGTTCTGTCAGCTCATAGCAGCGTTGCTACGCACACGTGCACGGCTCGTTTACCAGCGCGCAACACTTCAAAACACAAGCATATCCCCATTAACCAGTCAAAGACTAGCAGAAGCAGCTCAAACACATACAACAGCCTGACTATGCAGCCTACGCCACACTCAGTGTGCCCTCAGTGAATAGATAAAAGAGTTGAGGGTGAGATGTAGATCTGGAGTCCATCTAGATGCAGTGTCATCCCGACTTGACCCCTCCATGTCTGACAGTGATAAAGTGCTTCAGCTGGTCTTTTTAGGCTCCTTTGTGAAAATTGAAGCCATTAGTTTTACAGAGAGGGAGGGAGGTAGAGCTGGACATCTGAAGCTTGTGGGCAAGCAAATGCCTTCCTCTCCTGCTGCACGGCCTTAAAAGAACAATCCATCTTGATCAGAGCATGGTCCACACAGCACTTGTACCAGACGCCCTTTCATTCTAAAAGATGACAGTCTCATTACTTCAAGAACTAACGAGCCAGAAATGGAAAGGTGAAAGAAGTCCAAACCAAAGGATGTATTCATTCTGCATCAGAATCAGTGTTTTCCTCAGACCTGCTTTGGCTGTTTCACTGCCACAGACTTCTCAAAGGTTCATCAGTTTTTTGACCATTTTGGCACCAAGTCACCATTTCTGCTCTCAGACTCTATATGTAGGATATGTTACCTTTACAGTTCACTAAGTCCCAGTAGATATAGGAGTTTTAAAAGACGAATCACTCTTCCTCCTAACTTGCCTGGAGGCATTTGAGGGCTGGTGACTCACGGAGCAGAAGTTACTGTCAGCGATGTATCTGCCCATGCGTGTTTCTGTCTGCAGCATGTTGCTGTGTATGAATGTTTGCAAAGTATGCTGCTCAGTTCAAGCCGTGCAGCTTGTCATGAGATGTTAGCCTCAAATTACATCCCACTCACCTTTCGGTCTCCAAATGCTTCTGGCTTACAGTCAGTGTAAATGCGTTGCAGCACAGACAAAATGTAGATATTTAAAGTACAGTGTATGTGTGTAGGATATTTAATCATGTGGCAGCATTGTGGGAGTCACAAAGGGGTCTTTCATTAAATGCCATTTGGTAAAAAATGGAGAAATGTTTATAATTGTGTGCAAGGCGAATAGAATGAACAGTAAGAAGTAAATAAATCAGAAACCCCTGTCATGCAGTGATTTTTCCAAGCTTTGCTGCACTGCAGTGTTCAGCTGCTAACCCTTTGCCTCTTCATCTGCGTCTCCACAGATTCAAGTAATCATGTATGATGCGACGAGGGTGCCACCTCCCAAAGATGGTACAAACGGGTTGGCCCAGCCCATGGTCCCTGGAGCAGAACCAGGAACAGCTGCGGGATCAGGGGAGCCACCGTCAACTGCAGAGCTGCAAGCTAAAACTGAGGAGGGAAAGCCGGGTACGGAGGAAGAGGAGGAGGAGGAGCCGAAAGTAGAACCTGTCCTAGTGAAGAAACCACACAGAGAGATTCTGGACCATGAGAGGAAGAGGAGGGTAGAGCTCAAATGTATGGAGCTCCAAGAGATGATGGAGGAGCAGGGGTAAGTTGCTGAGCGACAACAAAGTGTCATCACCGAAATGCTCATCTCCCCTCAGCTTTAAGGAGCTTTGCTGCTTTTCCTGCAGATCCAAATGTGATTAAAGTTTAAAATCACCAAAAATAGTGCAGGTTTGGAATAATGATGTGATATAGTATGTGATGTGGCTCAGCTTGAGTGTTTAGATAGCTGAATATCTGTTTGTAAATGTATCTTTATGCACATATGTCTAAAGCTTTGGGAGTTTTGGAAGTCAGTTGAGGTGAGTTCCTGGTGCTACAGTAAGCTCTGAAACAACAGAGCAGATTAAAATGTAGAGGATTCAGGCTGCATAGATTGTAGCTTGACTTTTGATGAAAGTATTATAGATTATAGAATAAATAGACAAACTGTTCTGTTCCACATGTTTGTCTCATGAAGTAATATTTAAAAACACAAAGCTTTAATTTGACATAAAGGTCAAATCTTGGACTATTTCAATTTAAAAATATCAGATTAAAGAAATCAATTCTTTTTTTTTTTTATCAGTTTTTCCACCCATTTGCTTTTGTTACGTGGATGCAAATTAAAGTGACGCTAGATGTGAGATTGCAGCTTTAAAGCCACCAAAACCTTCCTGCTCAGCACCAAACAACAGAATATCGCAGTTTTTTTTACTGGTTTGGGAAAACTTGAATTGAATCTAAAAATTGAATCTAAAAATCAAATATCGGGATTTTTCTTAAAAACTTTTACAATCGATTTTTTTTTTTTTTTTGTCAAAAAATCTTTTTTTTTCGAATAAATAAATAATAATCCGTTTTAAATTTTTTGTCATTTTTTTCTTGGGCGTTATGACAGCAAAATGATGGTCTGACTACTGTGTTGTTTTTTCTCATTAAAATCAAGAAAAATGACGAGCAAAAAACAGTTTTCTGCATTTTTAAATTTTTTTTCTACAAAAATCAGCAATATTGAAGAATTGTGAGAAACGCAATTTAAATCGAATCGGCACCCAAAAAATCTAATCGAATCGGAACAAAAGCATATCGTCACAGCCCAAGTGAATACTGTGAAACGGGGAATCTAAATACCCAAATATTTCCCTCAGGAGTCTGCAAAGTCAATACAGATTATAAAAGAGTGAGTATGGCTCTGAGGTTGTCATAAAAATAGCGTTTTGGAGAATAATTAGCTGAAACAGAGTTGTATAGGATGTCCCATACAGCAGCTTCCTTTGTAGTCAAATAATGTTTGAGCTGGTTTTCATTGTGATATAATCAGTGTATAACATACAGAATAAAATTAAAACTTTGTTTAGTTTGAAACACTTGTACAGAAGAACTTCAGTGCACGCTGCCAGCAAATCAGTTTGTACATTTCTTTGGTGCTTGTGATAAGTGTGAACATGTTTTAGTTCTTGCAAACCTTTATTGGATCCGTCGCTACAACTGAATAAAATACTGTCATGAAAACCACATTTCAGTTTCCAGGTCAGTCGAGCACAAGACTTTGGGCTTCCTTTAGTTCACTTTTAGGCTTGTTTTTTAGAGATTAGGTTGTTTGCTTTTGTCACAAGATCTGGCAACATTTGTTGCAGCAGCTGAGACAAGCAGACTGCAGGTACAAAGAAAAAGGTTCGGGAGAAAACCTGAAAATGCTCCATGCTCTGAAAGATAAGGATAAGATGAAGAATGAGCTTTCAGTGGGTGCAAACGTAATTGTGGTCATGACTTATTCTTCATAACAGAATGACTTTCTGTTATGTAGACATACATAACAGACATACGTAAACTAGATTGAACATCTGATATGAAAGTTGTGCTAATGCTGTCATCTGAATACTGATTTATTTAGTTTAAGATAAATCCTAATACTTCTATGTTTGTGCACTTAGCTTTTGACATGTATTGTCTGACTGCTGAGCTCATTTTCATGTCTTAGTGAAAGAGATGACAATAAAAAGAAGCCGCAACAATGAAGTGGAGATAACAGGAGGAAATTGTTTTTTATAATATGGCACAGTATGGAAATGTTATCGGTAGGTGTGATCTGTCATTATTACTACTGGAGGTTGTTCTAGCCTTTAAAATAGTAATAATAGCATAAAGAAGGGTTTGGTATAAGGAGAAAGACCATTATAGCAAAGACTTGGTGTTCCCTGTTTGGCCAGGTGCCACAGTCGGTATAATTCACCATCAGCAGCAGTGAACGACCATATCCTCATCACAACTCTGAGGAGCTCTTGCTTTTTTTGACAGGCATCAATCATGCCAGGGGATGCAAGAGTGCTCCCAAGTCAGGCGTTAGACTAACTCAGATAAACTGCAAGATGCTGGCAATATAAGAGTGTGAGAAACGGTCAGGAAAAGACTATGTCCAAGAAGTTTTCCGGATTAAAAAAAGTCTTTAAAAAGCTTATCATGGTTCCACATTCCAAGTTTTGCCAATACTTAAAATATGCGTCAAAAGCTGTAGCTTGGATTAATAAATGTTTGCAATGTTACCACGGAGACGTTCAACGAAGAGCAAAGGTCAACCTGGTGTAGGCTCTCTAATTAGCATCTTGCACAAAGTTACGAGGAGCTATGGAAACGGCTGATACGGCAGTCACCCATAATCCACAATCTTATGGCTTTTCCCGAGTGGATTTACTCAGTATAAAACACACACACACACACACACACTGCTGCTTGAATAGCCACAGCTTGTAGGCGGACGTCAGGCTGGCAAGGGCCGTAATTAATGACAAGCTCTGTGATCCTGTGTTGGTGCAGAGAAAGCTGACTTTCTGACTGATACTTCATGACATTTTACTCAAATCACATTTGTCATCAACAGAAAGCTTGCTTTGCAAGGGATGGGTGATTTAATTGAATTAAAATGTAGCTAATTAGAAAGCTTTTTTCATTTAATACATAAGAGGTTGCAGAGAAATCTTAGCGAGAAGGTGGCGCTGGATCAGAACAGCATTTTTGTGCGCTAATTTTCTCGCCATCTCTCTTTTCCTGAGCACGACTACTGCTGTGAGGCACTGTGGCCTCATTAAGACTGCCCACTAATGGTAAAGCTACTGCAGTTCAATGTAGCTGAAAGCAGATAAAAAAAAAAAAAAAAGAAAAAGGGGGGGGTGGGGGTGGATTGAGGGCGTGCACTTTTCCCCATCTGTCAAGATCCACTCCTTTCCTGGCCAGAAGCAGTAGCTCCTGGGTTGGGAGCGATGTAGAAGAGCCAAGACGTCTGGTTTAACAGTGTAGTGGCAGGCAGCAGCTTGGCTAATTAAGACAGAACACAGGAAGACCAGACACCCTCCCAGACCAGATCCACTCACAAGCTCAGCTGGCAGACAGTTGCACACGAAGAACTGCAACCACTAAGCTCAGCGTTCAAGTTCTGGACAAACTCGAGTCATCTTGTTAGGCTACAACAAAAGGAGAATGTTGTTTGCCAGCTTGGCTCAGAGTGGGTACCTTTGCCTCTCTCATTCCTCATGTGCCTCTTTAAATAAGTGTGTGCAGGATTAAAGGATAGTGGGAGGGGGGGCAGGTGAAACAGTATGCTGGAGAGAGAGAGCGCAATGTCAGGCATTAGACACAATTAAGATGGCGGCTGCAGTCTATTTTCATTTGTTGTGGGTTTAATCCAGAGGGCTCAGTCTCCACTTCACCCCTTTCAGTCCTGACTGAGGATGAGGTGAAGGACTGGAAGAAGGGGTGGTGTTTGGAAAGTTGGATGCCTGCCTTCTTCTCTTGCTCAGCCAGAATGGCAGATACACATCTCTTTCCTGTGCACCCCCTCGAGTTCAGCCGTCCTCCTGTGAGAAGACCGGGATAAATGGTCTGTCATGAGTGATGGCCTCACCATGGGAGCCAATTAAACTGGCTCAGCGATTAAAGGAGTCTGTTCATTTAGCTATCCAAAGCCTGGCAGCTTGCCCCGTTCGTTTGTGCATTGAGTGCTCCACTGCAGCAGGGAATATGGCCATTTTAAGTGTATTAGATTTGCTGGAGATTACATATATCAGGTCATTGGTACATGACGTCTGTCTGGCACAGCATAATGCGTGATCTGTTTGAGTAGGTTTCAGATAAAATGCCATGTAGCTGTCCTCTTTTTTTTTACATCAAAACATGGCTTTGCACTGATTGTCTCTAACAATACAAAGAATTCATTTAAAGCAGCTTTGGGTATAAATAACACAGATCACTGACCAATTTTGAGCTCAGGAGATGATCATCATTCGAGGGTTCAGACTCCATGTCAAGCGTATTTTTCTACGCTAATTGAGCCATAATGATTGTGCACAATTTAAACTCCTGTGGTGTAGGAGCCTTTTTCCAGATCTTTGATCAACTCTCTTCATGGGGGTTTGCTCAGACTAAACTGCAGGGCCAGGAGCGTGTACAATTAAAAAAACTGAACCCTATATTTATGTCTGCTGCAATGCAGACATAAACAAAGAAATGTTTTAAGTTTTAGAGAGGCGAAAAGCTTTATTCATCCATTAAAAAAACTAAAACAAGCATGCTTATACTTAATGCATCCTCAAAACCATTTGTAATGACTGGTAAAGGGTTTTGTGAATCAGACTAAGCCAATGTTTGCCATTTTATAGGTAAATAGGAAGGTTGCACATCACAACACATAAAGGCACAGAAATGAATAGAGACAGCAAAGAGTCCGTTCAGATATTGCTGAATTCTCTTTATAGTCTGCCAAACAGGCTTTCCTGCACATCTAAACTTGTGTTATAAGACAGCAAACCTGTGTCCAGATACATTTTTAGAGAAACATTCTCAGATAGAAATGTCCATTTAACACGTTGTTAGTAAAGGATACCGAATTCAACTCTAAAGGTCAATGTTAGACATGAGTTTCAAGTGTTGTCATTAGAGGTCCACAAGAAGATGAGCAATCAGAGTTGATAGTTTGAGGCGCTCCAGCCCTTGGTAAACTTGCACTTATGGCGAGGTGAAGAGGGCTACTTTATAAAGAGAAAGAATGTCGACTCTTTTTATGTAGCTTTCCAACAAGAAATCTATGACCGTGAGCGAATCTACTGAAAAAACTCTCCTCTTGAGAGTTAAACCACTGCAGCTTTCTGTGGGCTGTTTTAATTCTGCTCATGAAATAGATATGTGGGGGTGTTAAGGTTCCACTTCCCATGTTCCCAGCACCGTTCAATCTCGCTAACTACAAAGCTATCACTTTGCTCCCTCTGCTCTTTCTTTCTTTTTGTTGTTTTTTTTTTTTTTTTTTATATCAGGATTGATTCCTGCAAAGTTTCATATGTGTACATCGCCGCCTTGGGACAATTTGGAAAGAAAACCCTTTAGGCTTGGGACATAAAGACCTCACTGGCGGTCTAAATGATTAAAATCCCACCCCACACTTTGGTACTTCTCCTTGAATCAGTGCGGATTACCATAAGGACGGTCCTGAGGCCACAACTATTAATTTAGCAGATCGTGAGTTAATGGGGGGAATCTGTGGGTGCTCAAAGCTGTCTAATTACTCTAATCAAGTTCTTTAATCATGGTGATTTTTCATGGTGACAGTGGCATGGAAAACCCCACTCAGATAAATGTCCCTCCACCAAAATCTCCAGGACTTGGTGCGCTGTAAGCAGTAGACTTGGGCTAAATGGCTTTCATTTGGCTCCACTTAAATAAGCCTCCTAATTGTTTCTCGTAGGCATGTACACACAAGTATGAAGGGATGGACAGTTACACAGTTCAATACCCACTCTCGCTGGGAGTGAGCACTCCAATCAACGCTTCTTCACTGCAGTTTTGGGGCCGAGCGGATGGTGTGTTAGGGGGTAAACAGCCACCTTTATAGCTGTGTGAACGGCTGAATAAACATGCAGAGGAGAGACTTGTTGTTTCCGTTTGCCTGTCCTAATAGCTTCTGACAAACATCCAATATGAGACCACTTACACAGATTGATTCAGAGCTTGCTATGGATCGTCGCCCAACTTCACCGCAGAAGTTTTGCAGTCGTGAATAAAAGGAAGTTTTATCCTCTTTCCTTAAAGCTCCAACATCTTAACAGGATGCTGTGGGCATTCCTATTTCTGCTGAACAGATAAGCAGAAAAATGAGGCAAGAGGAGGCCAAAATGCAAAGTAACATCCCAACAGGTGTGTGGCATCTGTTTAGCCACAACCATCCATTGTGTTCCTCTCTTTTATCCAAAGCAAACAGCTGAGAAAATGACGGCTGCTGGAGATTTAGCTGGGGGCAGTAACGCATACTGAAGGCTCCTGCTCTGTCAATGGAAAGCCATGAATATAAAGTGTTTGGACCCTCCATTGTGCTGAGTTGACAGCTGCGGGGCTGAGAGATAGTTACACAACAGGTCTTGACGGCTCCGTCGCACCAACCGGTTTCCTCTTTGTTGGACCATCTTCCAGCTATTTCCACTTGCCATCACACTTCTCTTAATCTCATTCTCCACACTATCAATGTGCTGATAGCAACCAGCTCAGAGCACGTGGTACCGGCCGCTATATTTAGTCTAAGAAAAGCAAACTCCCCTCAGACTTAATTTAATTTCCAAGCTGATATGAGCCGCTGGTTAATTTACAGTTCAGCTTATGGAGCCGATGCGGCGACGATCTGCAGTGAAGGAGAAGGAAGGCAAATATGTTGCCACAAGCAGCAAACTAATCCTCAGTCTCTTGCTTGAGAAAAGTGGAGCTTGTGTTGAGGTTGACTGTTATATTCCTCGTCTTAAACAGTAAACGGGAAAAACAACTTTAGCAATATATTACAGATAGTTAAGTTGACAAGTTTTAGAAGTTTTATCTTTGCACACGCTTGTCCATAATGAAACAGCAGAGAACACAAGCGCCTTGATATGCATATTTCTACTCTGTAGACGCGTTCACATACTGATCTCTCCATCTGCAAAAATCTATCATCTTTTGTTTCTTTTGCTTTTCTATCGAATTACATCTATGAAATTACTGAAATGTTGTTAATGAGGCCTGACGCAGATCTGAAATGTATCAGAAAAATCTGACCCAGTTCAGTTTCTGAATGTAATTTAGGATGTTGCAGAAATATCAGCTGTTGGTTGAGGGTGTTAGTGTAGAAGGTTGTTAATGAGATCCAGTATAAATGGTCCGGTGAAATGCTGTGAAGAAAACTAATATCACTTGTGAACTGCTCTCCTCACACAAGAGGAACTTGTTTTTTGAGTCCAACAGCAAGTGGAGAGGACCGTCTTGAGAAGAATATCACATGGTAAATAGTAAATGGACTTGTACTTATACAGCGCTTTTTTTTAGTAATGCAGACTACTTAAAGGGCTTTACTCTACTTGTCACATGTAGGGCTGCTCGATGATGACAAAATTTATAATCACAATTATTTTGACTGAAATTGAGATCTCGATCATTAGACATAATTTCCCCGTTTTTTTAAACAGCGCTGCACGTCGTGGAGTTCTCGACTTCGTGTCGTGCATTATAAACGTCTAATGCACGGTTCCGAGTTGTTTAATCCGCTTTCATAGGAACTATTTTATGTTGGCCTCGATGTATGTTTTATGCCAAACAACCGCTGTCAAGCTACAGTGCGTTTCTCTGATTCACCTGTTAAAAGACAGCTGATCTGAACCAGCTGATTAACGCGTTGCTATGGTAACGCCCCATAACGGAGGGATATTACAGTGATTTAACTCAACGAACTATGTATACGAAAATGATGCAGACAGTTCTCACTGACAATGGTATAAACTATGTTGTAGTGAACTTCAACAACCTACTGCAGTTATTCTACATTGACCTGCAGCCGGAGCCGACTGAGACTGGCCGCCTGGGAGTGCTTTAGGACGGGAGAGGCTCCCGCTGCTCCTTCCTTACAGTAACTGCAGAACAATATGTGCCTTCAAGCCAGTCGCCAAAACACCAGAAACGTCTCTAATAACTCCAGTTAAAGTTTCTAGATTTGTTGCTTTTAACAAAAAAGTCGCCAGATTTAGTGAGAAACTCGCCAAAGTGGTAACAGTGTCTGAATGAAAGCAAAGCGGCTGTGGGAGGAGTTTACAGCACAGCGCTGCAATGCCAGAGACGCTCGATTAGCAGCTGAAGACAGCAGGAGACGAAACTGCAAAGAGAAAAATAATCGCACCCTCTTATTTTTATGATTTAATCGCCCAACCCTAGTAACATGCACCCATACATACACGAACTGATACACACACACTGGGGGGGGGTTGGGGTTCAATGTCTTGCCCCAAGACCCTTCGGCTTATAGTCAGGGGAGCACATGCAAAGTAATCAAATGAGAAAATAGCACAAATCACTGTGTATGATGACTTCAATCTGCAAAATGATTGTGCTGTAAATGGAGATTTTTTTCTATCTAAAAGTAAAGAGATATCCTGAATCTTTATGTGACCCTCCTCCTTCCCCATATTATCAATCTCCCTCTGGAGCTAATTACAGTCTGTAACCTCAGTCTGAATAAAGCATGGAGATGGTTTTAGACTTTTTGTGTGTGTGAGGAGGTATTTGTATCCAGGGCCACGTGTGTGTGGATCTCATTGCCTTGCAGACCTGTCCTCTGAGAGTCTTAAGAATATAGTCTGACTTGTTTGGACAGGTTGCATGAATTATTACTGGTGTTTGTAACAGAGCTGTCACCGCTCTTGCTGTGACAGCCCATGCTAGCTGCTGCTGGTGCTGTCTACAAATTGTGAGGTCGTATCTCAAGGCCGTGTGCATGGGCAATATTTGCCAGCTGTGATTAATTTGTCATGTATACACACCGTTAAGACTGAAGTGAAATTACAATGTAACAGGTCAGTTTGCTGCTGCTCTGTTGTACCCACAATGCAACTGAATGCAGACAAAGCCTGCTGTTCAAAGAAAATAGATTAGAAAAATTACAGCGTGACACTAACAGTCACTTCTTTTGTGTGTGTCTGCGGTGGTCTGCAGTAATTTGTCTTTGTCAGCTTGTTGAGAGCTCCTCATGCTGCCCCAAAGATCCTCTCAACTCAGCAGGCTACGTCGCAGGCTGGTGTGATAAAACATAACATGCTGTGGGGCTGGAAGTGACAATGAGTCATCAGAATGGACGATATTTGGCTGAGTGTTTTGGGTCAGAACATGATGAAAAGACAGGCTTTGCCGTTCATTTGGACGACGAGGGGTGACAGCTTTGCCTGTGTTCACTGCTGCTATTAAATGTTCTGCCTTCAGTTTTGGATTTTTCCAAGTTTGTTTGCCTCTGAAGACACACAGGCAAAGTTGCAGATTATTGATGAACATGTTTGTTTTTTTCTTTTCTTTTATATTCTCAGGTACACGGAGGAGGAGATCCGACAAAAAGTGAGCACTTTTAGACAAATGCTGATGGACAAAGAGGGAGTCATAACCAGAGAGGGCTCTCACACACAACCAGTGTAAGTTACTCAACATCTGATTGATCAAATGTTTGTGTGTTTTGATTTCTACCAGCTCAGGCTTCAACTGCATCATTTAAAAAAAAATATATATTTTTTTTTTTGCTTTGATGCTAAAGAAAATGAGTATATATGCTTTTTAACCTCACATTTGCATAACCAACCGGCTCCATCGTGAGTGTAATTGTTTACATACCACGTACAAAACATGGCTTCTTTTAGATATCAGTCCAGGTATCTGTAGCATATTTTTAATTTATATTTAAAGTGGTGTAAAGAAGAGATTAGTGGAACTCTTGAGGTGATTTAGCCGGTTTTGAAGAGACTCTGCAGACATTAAAGGAATTGGAAATAAATTTTGTTCAAAGATTAAGTTTGAGCCAGGAATGACCTGAAGTCTCTCACTAGTTTTATGTCCCAAATATTCTCAGATAATTCTTTAAAAGGAGCTCTCCACATTATTTTTTTCTCCTTGAGGTTAAGGCTCAGTTATACTTGTGTGGCGTCTGCAACAGTTCGGTTATGCCATCACTGCTGTATGCCCTGCGTAGGTCCGCAGTAGCTCACCGCGTCCCTCTCCCAACCAGATGTGCAGCCCGGCCACACTAATGCGGTGATGCAGAATGAATCCCTAGTGATTGGTCGGTTTGTGATTGTGTGTTTCTGGATTTTTGGTTCTCACAGCTGGGGAAACCTGCAGATCCAGAAAAGAAAATGCAACGTGATGCAACCCTCCAGTCGAGTACATTTGCACATTTCATCTGCATAGCAGACCTAACACAGACACCACACAAGTATGACTCCACCTTTAGTATTACTACTTCTTCTGCTGAACTGCAGCCATTTGCATTGAAGCCCATAATATTTCAACCCTCTGGTGACACTACACAACCCAGTTTATTCATTTAAACCAGTCAGTGGAAACATGTATGATCCATTCTCCTTTTTTGTGGCTTATCTAAAGATGACCCCAGATTTGCAGAAGTGAATGGACACTTGACTACAGCTTTTAATAACAGCAATTCATAGAAACTCAAAAGAGCATTATGCCTGCCATTCCTTTCATGTCCTCAAGCAATCATTTCCAAAGAATGTGGACCATCATTAAAAAAAAGTTCAGCATATTTCAATTCATATCTTTGACTTTTGACTGTCCATGCTTTTCATCAATACACAGAACAGATAAAACCTCCTTGCTTCTTAAATAATTAGTGGCATTTTAAAGTCTTTTCTGAGCCCTGCTGGAAGCCATTGAGGCATAGATTGGCATGATAATTGTCAATTTCTTTAATGCTCAAGCTTTAAGCAGGAGATTGGAGGGAGAGATGCTTCATCTTACATGAGGGAAATGGAAGTAAAGCTGTAAAAATGAAAGAAAAATGTCCGCACAGTCCTCATCTAGCTCACAGCAAGACGTACAAACACATTTGCAAAGGTGTCTGCCACAGCCTTAAAAATAACATTAGAAATGACAGCAGCAGGCATGTTGGACCTCCCGAGTCAGTCCATCACACTGAATGTGTGGGTAATGGCATGGCGATGACCTGATCTTCTGTGTGTGAACTTGTGACTGGTAATGAG
>NC_136628.1:29446001-29578501 GCF_933228915.1 Telmatherina bonti | reverse complement strand
TCCTTCAGTAAGGAGAGTTGATCATTAACACACTAGATGTTCCTCCTTTCTGAGATACTTTCAGACTCTTGTTGTTCCCACAGCTGGGATCACCACAGGCTGCAGATATTAACTGATCACATAGCTCATAACACTAAATTGAGTATTAAAGAGATGATTAATTAGTTAAAGAAATCTGACATGATTAGGCTACTTAACTAACCAGTATTATTTATAGTGTCGGGGGGATAATCAGGCCTTGCAGCTTGTGTTGCTGCATTTTCCTCCATCGATCTGTTTGCACTTTGCCAAAAGAAATGTGGTCATTCCGTTCCCAGTTAACATTACATCATCTCCTGTTTCCCCATTTATCTTACCTGCGGTTGCCATGGTTTTGCAGCAACCTGCAACATCTAGTTAAAAAAAGCTGAAACATGAAGAAGCCTTGTGTAAACAAGCTGCTGTCTGTTGGCATGTTTTTTTTTAATGTGATGGGTGGATGCTCTTCAACTCTTCATCTTCTAATGTTGTGATTTCAGGGTGAATCATCTGCACTACCCGCCTGATGAGTATGAAGAGGACCCTGAAGTAGTCGGCTATGAAGATGGAGACTATGGTCACGATTGTCACAGTGACAACAGGTAGATGGAAGAGTGTTGAACAAGTGGCAACCTCCGGCGGTTAAAAGTGAAGTCGATGCGGAAGTGCCAAAACTTGCAGTTTCCCCCCCTCATCCACTAGGGGCTCCAGAACAGAGCGAACTCCCATGTTAAAAAGACCAAATTAACAGCGGGGGGGGGGGGGGGGGGGGGGGTTATCTCTCGTATTTAATAATAATTTAATCTCGAAGTTCGGCATATTTAGGGGCGTGTCCTTTTGATCTCCCTCTTCAAGTCAGAAGAACGTAGAACAATGTAGTGTTTGCCGGTTAACAACGTGACTTAGCATTAGCCCACTTACCTCTTTTAGGTGGTTATCTCCTGTTATCTCCGGGTAAGCTCGGTTAGCTCTTAGCTACAGAAAGCTCGGAGTTCGTTCGATGTCAATCATCCACCATGACGCTCACAGCCCCCCTCTCAGCTTTACGTCTTTGCCCATATTTGTATTTTCCGGGCAAGACGACACGCATGTTACCTGCCAAGATAGCATTGGTAGGAACTGCCCACCGAGCCTCAAAAACCTACGGGTGACGTCAGGGAGGCTCCTTCCATCTTTCTATATACAGTCTATGGTGTCGAACAATGGCAACATGTTGAACAACTGTCATTCTATGATGGATCAATAATTTCGTCCAACTACAGGGACAAAACTGTTCTCAAAACTGTTGTAAGAGTTGAAGCACAGCAAAAGTGAGCATGTTGAGGTAGTTAGATGATGGTCATTTAGACTGTAATATCTGCGTGCCTCTCTTCTTAGAAGAGAACAAGTGTATTTTCATTAATGTAATTCGTTTTGATGTTATATTACGAGTGCTGTGCTATGGCCACACTTATTGGGGAAATGAGAAAATGTACTTTAGCACAGCTGAAAAACCATAATCAGACATGGAAAAATCCAAATGATTATAATATAACAACCTTTGGAAAACTGTTTCTGCCTTTCTCACTATTTCTCTCTCCTCCTATTTTTCTGCGGCCCATTCAGAGTGAAAAGGAAATCAAGCAGCTCTCCATCCCCTCGTCCAAAGAAAAGGAAGAAGAAGAAATCCGGTCGCCGAAGGAGTCGGTGAGTGGAAACAGCTTCCTTTTCTTCTCCAGGCTTTGCTGATGAAAAAATTCAACCATGGTTTTGTGAAGTGGAATTCTAATTATGGTGGTGTGATTATTGGAAATGAGTCATGGGACACTGCTGTGGTGAGGAGCGATTAGATTAGAAAAAGCATCATCTGATCCTCATTTTCTATTAACAAGGTCTCCAAAAGGAAAGAGAGTAAAGACTCAGTGGACAAAGGATTTAGCAGCAAAATGAGACTCATTTTGCAGTCATGGCATGCGTGCCTCCTTCTTCTCTCCATCAACAGGTTTGACAGCTCTTCACCCACTCGTAGAGAAAAGAAGAAAAAGAGTGGGAAGAAACACAAACGAGACAGGTGAGTGTGTACAAGCTGCGAGTGCATCAGCACTGACAAGTTTTCAAGAGTTCATCTAGAATCGCTCCAGTGATGTGAAGTTCAGAGATGTAGATGTATAAATAAAGCAACACACCGTGAGATAGATACGAAAAGATTCTTTCATCTAGCGTCCTCGTGTTTCATCTGATCTGTTTGCCACGGTAATTTATGGGTTATTGTTGAGGAAGAAAAGGAGGAAAAGTAGGAAAACAAAGGATAACTCATGAAGTAGAAGAGGAAGAAAGGAAACATGAAAAGAAGAAAGGCAGCAAGAGAGGAAAGATTTAACGAATATTATAAGCAAATAATTAATTCTAACAGACAAAATTGTAAAGGTGGAGGTAAACAAGAGAAGATAGGGGTAATGGAAAAATGGAAGGGAGATAAATTATGATATAAAAGGGAAGATGTGAGAAAAGGGGAGACAAAGCAGGAAGGAGATTGAAAAGTAAATAGGAGGAAATGAAAGGTTAGCAAAATAGACAATCAGGAGGAAATATAAAGAAAGAAAAAAATGGAGAAATTCAGGGATTAAGAGACTATAAACCACTAAAATTAAGTATGTTTTCAAAGTAGTGAGTGAAAAAGAAAACGGCTTAATTAAGAAAATTTGAAGCAAAACCTAAAGGAGGGAAAGAAAGGAGGAGAAGGAAACAACAGGAAGAAGGAAGGAAGGAAAGAGAAATACAAGCAGGCGTAGACAGAAAAAGAAAACTGCTTAGAAAGAAGAACAGATGTCCAAGACAAAGAAAAGAAAAAGGAGGTGGAATGACAAAGGAGGAAATGGAAAGAAAAGAAATTGAGATAAAGATGGAAGGAAAGATGGAAGGAAAGGGACGACTAGGGCTAAATGTGCTGCTCTAATAACCCAGCCTGTATGGAGACGCACAACACAAGAAAAATGAGCCTCTCACTAAATTGCTGAGCTGCCCCACTCTGGTCTCCCAACTCTCATCCATCCATGCACATCACCCCCCCTCCCTCCCTCCTCAACCTCCCCTTTCAGCCTTACACTGAAGATGCTCTGCATTGCAGGCACTGTTGATATATGAATAATGTATAGAGAAGCAGAGGTGGGGCTGCACACAGGGTTTCACCCCATACATATTCTTCTGTGTGGCATCTTTTTTAAAAAGCATATTGTAGGGGTGGTGGTGGTGGTGGGGGGGCACCAGGGGATTGTTTCCTGTTAGATTTCTGCATGTTTAGGATTTGTAGCTGGCTTTAAGATGATTCGATCAATGCAACACTGTCCGTACAGTATCAGCGGGAGGGGTGACAGACTGAAGAGGAATGCCCTCATCAGAAAAGCATCTCATCTACAGCAGGTTGATTTCCTCCAGTGAGGAAACAGGCTGCAGCTCTGGGTGCCATATCAGCCACATATGTTACCATGACAGCTTTATTACTCTACATCTTAGCAAATCAACACACTTTGTGGGGCCTCTCCCTCCCACCACATGCTGCATACTGTAGGTGTGTAAAACAGCAGGGGGGGGATGTTCAGGAAAATAAGACTTTCCTTCAAACTAGCTCCACTAATCGCTGTAGTGACTGCATTGCAAGAATTAAACCAAAGTGATGTTCCAATACTATTGCTAAAAGCGAGCCTCCTCGTCATAAAGCAGAGCTGCACCTGACTGTGACTTTATCTCTGCAAAACCTTTTTCAGTCACGCAATTTTAGAAATGAACTCCAACATAAACATAAAGACACACATCCGCATAAAACTGGGGCCATCTCTGCACATCTGGAAGCAACTGGATTATCCTGGAAAAGATGATGCTTATCGTGTTAAAAAGTACACAATCAGATGTATGAAAAACTTCGGGGCGGTTTGAAGTTTTGTGCGGACATTTACTGCTGTTTGCCTTCATGCTGTATGTACGTCCGGGAGTTCAAATGTCATGAACATGCGCAATTCAAGTTAGCTAATGTGTCCTGAAGTTAATCATACGTATAGTGACCTCACCTATATGAGAAACTACACATTTTCAGGAACTCCACTGTATCTAGTCTAAACAATCCTCTTTCATCGCCTAACATTTGTCTAAAATCCCTCCATAAGCAGATTTAGCAGTTCTCTGAACCACCTGGAATCTGGGACATGAATGAAAAGTTTGCAGGGTGCCAGAAAATCCTGATTAATCACTAAACCTGCTTCCTGAAACAACTGCTGTGGCATACATCGTCTGAATATGTCAAGCCGGTGTTGTTATAATATTGTACATTTTTTAATTGATTTTGTTTTCGCAGGTCTGCATCTGGCTCCAGGAAAAAGAGAAGATACAGGTGTGTAGAACATTAAAAAACAACCATGTTGTAGCATGAGTACTTTTACCGCTGACAGCATCTTTTGTTGATTTGGTTTTGAAATTCATCAAATTTTATTTTCAATAAAACACAAACAACATATTGGATGTTGAAGCTGAGACATTGACTATTTCTTGGAAAATATTTGTTCATAATGAAGTTGATGGCAGAAACACATCTAAAAAAACTGAGGCAGGGTGATGTTGACCGTTGTTTAGAATCCTCTCTTCTTTTAACAACTGCAAACATCTGGGAAGTGAGGAGACCAGTTGCTGGAGTTTTAGGGCAGGAATGTTGATGCAGGATTCTTAGTTTTTCAACAGTCCTGAACGTTTGCTGCTTTTCATTTCATGCTGTGCTGCATTTTGATTGGTTAAAAGTCTGGACTGCAAAAAAAAGCAACTTCAACAAGCCAGTCTCTTGTGAATCCATGCTGTTGTGATGGATGCAGTATTTGGTCCAGCATCATCTGGATGAACTTGACTGGATGGGAGCAGATGTTCCTCTTAAACCTCAATGTACTTTTCAGCATTGATGAAGCTTTTATAGATAAGTAAACTGCTTGGCACTAATGCAACCCGATACCGTCAGGCTTTTGAACTGTCCACTGATTATAACCCGGATGGTCCCTCTCCTCTGTAGCCATGGTTACAGGATGCAGTAAGCATGGTTTTCATCTGACCACAGAAGAGTTTTTTAACTTAGCTTCAGACTGTTTTAGATTATCTATCTATCTATCTATCTATCTATCTATCTATCTATCTATCTATCTATCTATCTATCTATCTATCTATCTATCTATCTATCTATCTCTCTATCTACCTACCTACCTACCTACCTACCTATCTACCTATCTATCTATCTATCTATCTATCTATCTATCTATCTAGCTATCTAGCTATCTTATCTACCTACCTACCCATCCATCTATCTATCCATCCATCCATCTTGAGGAACACTTTTCTGAAATTGTTTTACAATTTTTTCACGCAGTGTGTTTATAGATTGATGTACCGCTCTGCACTTCACGACTGAGAGACTCTGCCTCTCTTAAATGCTCCTTTTACAAGTCATATCACTGACATGTTATCAGTTAACCTAATTAGTTTTCAGATGCTGTTCCAGTTGTAACTTTCCAGCCTTTTCTGTTTCTGTTCCAACTTTCTGGGAATTGGAGTTGTAAGTTTGTTGCACGCAGCTTTATTACCTCACATGTCATTTTATGTTTCAGATCGGGCAGCCCGAAGAACAAACACAAAGACAAGAACAAACAAAGAAAGAGGTGAGACACATAGATAATCCCTTTCTTTGAAAATTGCCAAAATGTGTATGCAGAATAGCCTGTTTGCAGCTTTTTATTTTCTTGGTTTTAATGTGCAGCATGTGTTATGTTGCGTTTTGACTTCTCTGTGCACATTAAAACAAAAGGTAAATCAAAGTCTCTGCCTTCAACAAGACAAACGGCTGGAGTCTCATGACTTTATATTAGGATTACAGGCCTGTTATCCAAGTCTCAGACTTACAGAGAATGTAAGCAAATTAAAATGTCATCTTCTTAGCGTTATGTATGAGTTCAGCAGAACGCCCAGGCCATCCACCACAGCCTGTGTTGATTAGAACAATATTTATGGTGGTGCATGAAGACTTTTACTTGTCCAAAGATTGACTACTGAGCTGGCAATGCTGTGTGTTCCCATGTGTGTGTGCATGCCTGCATACACATGGCTTTGTGTGGGTGTACGTGTGGTGTGTTGGTGCATCTGCTGTCATCTGTCAGGTCCCCCGGAGAGACCCCTGGCCGGAGCTCCCAGCGTCAAGGCAGCTGCTGCAGCTCCCGCAGCGCCTCCCTATCCTCCACTCGGAGCACCTCCAAATCTCCTAGCAGGTACACACATGTTCATACACACACACATACTTTAAGTTTTGTAAGACCTGAAATTACTTTGCAGTCTGAGCAGCTGCCCCAGCGATCATCTGTCTGCTTCTCTTTTACTCTCGAAGCCTCAGATGACAGATTAGGATAAAAACGGAGAATCATCAACATGTCTTTTAATAACTCCCTTGTAAAGGTTGTGAAATGTCCCTCTGTTAGTTCCACTTGATTTTTATTAGGCTCTGAAAAAATCGAACTCTTCCTGCGAGGTTGCAGATCAGTGTCAGTCACATCTTATCATCAAATGATCTGTGCGGCTGTCCTCTTGCAGACTGAACTCCAAGCACAAGTCAGACGGACAGAAAGCTTCCAGCACCCCGCTGTCCCCGGGTCCCAACAATCCCACCACATGGCACAACGGGGACCACACCCAGCGGAGCCGCAACGGCAAGGCGGGCAGACTTAACCACAGCGAGGGCGAGAAAGGGAATGATGTATGTAGTCTCCTCTGTTTTGCTCCACCCCCACCCTCCCCACCACCTACTCCAGCGGTATCTGCAAAAGTCTTCTAACTTTTCCCTCTTTTGATGGTTTACATGAACTCTCATCCTGGAGAAACTGAAAGATTTGGTCTCGTTATTTTATCCTAATTATAAACAGTATTTTTACCATCCAGAAGACACTCTTGTCCTGTGTGAAACTTGCCGCTCCTGCTGCTTTTCTTTCTGGCTCTCTTTGACTCCTCTGCCATCTTACTTTTTGTTTGTTTTTGAGTTTGTTTTTTAGTTGTTTTTTTTTTTCTCCGTTGTTTGACAGTAACAGAGGGAGGCAGCAAAGAGAAGCGAGATCCTTGTGTTTCTCTTCAGCACACATCCTCTGAGTCACAGCACTGCGGTGCGATGTGAAAGCCTGATGGAGAATTTATACTGGCACACGTTTCTGGATCAATGAGAAATGAAATATGTGTTTGAAGCAGCTGCCTACTAATGCAAAACACACATATAGAAGGAAAAACAAGTAAAGTTGGATCAGATACAGGTCTGACTCTTTCAGATATTTGCTGTGTCATAGATTAATGGCAAGACATACAAATTGGTGTCCAAAAAAAGCTGAGGTCCTCTGACATATTTCATGTATATACCGTTTTTATTCATTATGCACAGCCCCTCAGCTTTTTTAGACAATGTTTATATAGTTTTATCCATTAAATGAGATAAAAATCTGAATGACGCTGGTTATGTGGCCAAGACTAAGCTTCAGAGGACAGTTGCCATTGGCAAACACCCAGATATCCACAAACCAAGATTTACTTAGATTATGGTCTCATTAAATTTCGTCATCCTAAATAACATTGGACTAAATGTGTATTTATGTTGAAGTCACAGAAAACATTATAGCTTTTATAGGAACAGAAAGTAGAAGGACTCGGCATCGATCCATTGTCAGAAAGAAACAGGACATGAATTCAAAATCAGCCAAAGGGTTTAAGATACAGAAAATAAAAGCTTTCTTGCATTTAAGAATAATCACGCCAGCCTTAAATACAAAGCAGACATCTCATATTCTCTTTGAAATAGAAAAGCGTCATGACGTCCAAATGAAAAGCAGCCAACGGTCCAGTCACAGCCCCATACACACTAGTTTTATTTATGATTATATGAAATGATTGTTGCAACAGTTAAATATGACACAGCAAACAACACATATAAAGAAGTTCATGAACCCAGATTAACACCACTAATCTGCTTTTTACATAAAAATGGCACCAACAGAGAGATCCTGAAGCATAAAGTGCCATAGATCACCCTGAGAAGTGTACTATGAAGCAGGTTCGGCACAGCCAGGCTTTCTTTGTGTTCGCATGCTCTACAAGACCTGAACCTCCACTATGAGAGAACAAATATTATGATTATCACCTTTGTTAACCCGGAGTTTCGTCTAAAGACTCAGTGTGTGCCCACGTAAGCTTCAGGCATTTCATTTGTCATTTGGCGCCTGTGAAATTCACCTACCAGCTGACATTTCATTTTGAAGAGAAGAAGCAAGTTGTTCACATGAAAGGTGTGGAGAATATGAAGGTCATTACGGCAAAAAAGAGTTAACTAACAGAACAAAGCTGTGCAAATTAGTGATTGATTATACCAATCTGCCATTTATGTCAATCTGCACAAAGCTTTCAAGCTTTTTCCTTCATGCTTAAGAAGCTCATTCAGCTGCAACAACGTCTTATAATAATGTAGAAAAGAACAAATCAAAGTGGAATAAACTTTAGTTCACTAAGTATACTTGACATGTAGCCTAATCTGCTCTAGATCCATTGTCGTCATTATAGAAACTGCCATTTATTGATCAAATGCACCGTTTCCATGGTAACATGAACATCTTTTACATTTCTTTGACAGCATGTCATACAGCTCAGTAGTTTTCATGTGTAAGATATTCACTCATGAAGGAATCATGCAGTTTTTTAATCCAGCACTGAGTCAAAAGATGGAACTTTTAATTTGGTTTCCACAATATTTCATAGGTCAGAACATGAAAAGATGCTGCTGCTTTACGCCATAATTTGCCATAATTTGCCATAATTTCCCATTTTTTTCTCACTTATTTAACAATACAACTCTTATTCAATGTCAATCAAGCTCTTTTATTCTGCACTGCTGTACTGCACGATGGCATTAAATGTCGTCTCAGTCGGATTTTCCTGCATGAGATGCCATCAGTTTTTTTTTTTGGTAACAAAAACTGCAGGTAATTTGTGCAGCTTCAAATGAACACAAAGATCAAGCCTGGTTAGGAAGACATTACTTTACACAAGCCATTCATCTTGCTTCGTGGTGCACCCCTCTGCTCCGTCTGAAACTGCTCTTTGTTTGTTTTGAGCATTATTTCTGTTAGACTTCTCTTCGTTGTGTCAAACACTGGACCTGCAATGATCTCAGTAGCTTTGTGCCGTCATGGAAACAGCCTTGCTCCTCCCTACTGTAAATGGTCATAACAGGTATGCTAGGCTATCAGATCATGTTGGAAAAAAGTAAAAGACATAACAGGGGATCTATCAGTCAACACTTGAGCGATAAACCTGGTGAAAGTTCTTCTTAAACTTGGCAGCAAACATGCAAACATTTATTCCTGAGAACTGATCTCTTATTTCTACTCCAGCTTGCATGTATCTCTGAGGTCTCATCTGATCCCTATTTTTTCTTTCTTTCTTTCTTTCTTTCTGCTTATTTCATTCATCACTGTTTTTTGTTCCCTTATCAGTTTACCTGGTATATGCCCATGAATAAATGCCCAAATCTTTCTGTCTTGTCTATATAAAAAGCACTCAAATGCTTTGGAACTGGACCAAGTAGGTTAAATGGGTATGTGTAATAGTTTCTTCTTGTCAATACAGTTGTCTTTCTTCTCAAGCACATGCTCTGCTCAGCGATAGATCCTCTTCTCCTCCAGGCATTCAACAAACTCCAAGGGTTAAAAGACATGCGCCCCTCTGCTTTACTTTATTACAGCAGTGTGCATGTTTCCCCCACGTTTCTACTCTATCCCTGACTATTTCTACTCTGTTTAGACCAGTCTGCTTGATTGTGTACATTTAAGGGACTGAATGAGGAAGCGAAGCATGTAATTAGCTCATACTTTTCACGCAGCATCTTTATAGTATAATGTGGTGCTGCCAGTCTTTTGTCACCAAAAGCTTAAAAGATTAAAAATTTTCATCTCCAACTGAAAAAGTACAGGAGGAGGGTCATGTGCGACAGATCCAGGATCTAACTGAGGTTTGACTTTTCTGCTGGAGGTGTGTGACATAGCAAACGTTTGGTGGTTCTGAGATCTCCAATCTCACTTTGTGTTCCTGTAGTCGTCTTCCAGCCCTGTTTGGAGCTGTGTCATCCACTGTGTGGGAGGCAATGTCTCAGAAACTCACAGAAAAGCTTGGAGTAACAGCTTATACTCAGAAATATACATGTATATGTCAAACCAATAAGTCTTCAAAAAGAACTCCTCTCCTGACAAAAACAAACATCCTGCTAAAATGATCGATTTCTGCTGCTCCCTGAGGCTACGCCTGCTACATCTGGGGTTTAGTAGTTATAACAGGTTCCAAATGAATACCTTTAAGGAAAGTGAGACCAGACTGATTAAAGATTTAGCTGTTTTTGGATAGTTTTGCTTCCCAGCTGTATTTGGGAGTTTATCATTAAAGAAGCAAAGAAAGCAAAGTGAATGCAGGTAGTAGAGTATGAAGAAACATTTCCTTCAGATTAGGTAGAAATAAAATACGTCTGATGGTAAAACCAACTAGGAAGGAAGAAAGCAAAATTGGTGGGAAGTTTTAGGTGCCCACAAATCTTTTGACGCATTCAGTACTGTCATTTTTCGAGGTATTGATCCATCCATGCCTTTTTTATCGTTTATCTGGGGTCGTGTCACCAGGCCAGCAGCCTAAGCAAGGAAGCCCAGACTTCCCTCTCAGCAGCCACATTTTCCAGCAGGGAGGATCCCAAGGCGTTCCCAGGTTAGCCGAGAGATATAATCCTTCCAGCATGTCCTGGGTCCCCCGCCGGGGTCTCCTCCCAGAGGGGAGGTGTCCAGGAGGCATCCTGACCAGATGCCCTAGCCACCTCAATTAGTTCCTCTCGATGCACAGGAGCAGCGGCTCTACTCTGAGCCCCTCCCGGATGACCAAGCTTCTCACCCTATCTCTAAGGGAGAGCCCAGCCACCCTGCGGAGGAAACTCATTTCAGCCGCCTGTATACGAGATCTCGTTCTTTCGGTCACGACGCACAACTCATGACCATTGGTGAGGGTAAGAGCGTAGATCGACTGGTAAATCAAGAGCTTCGCCTTCTAGCTCAGCTCCTTCTTCACCACGATAGATCAGCGCAGAGTCCGCGTTACTGCAGACACCGCACCGATCTGCCGGATGATCTTACGCTCCATTCATCCATCACTTGTAAACAAGACCCCGAGATATTTAAACTCCTCCAATTAGGGCAATACCTGACTCCCGACCTGGTGAGGGCATCCACCCTATTTCAGCTGAAGACGATGGTCTCAGACTTAGAACTATTGAGCACTTATGAATAGAATAGAATAGAATAGAATAGAATAGAATAGAATAGAATAGAATAGAATAGAAGCGTGCAATAGCTCTAGTCCCTTCTTTAACAGCCGCATTGATCACTTAAAGCTCTAAGGCTGCGTCATTTGCATTTCTTTGCGCGTTTTTCATGATGAGGGTGTGTGCAAAATAACTTGTTAGCCAGTAAAAATCCAAACATTAGCCACATTGTTGTTCAAGCCGCACAATTCAAATCACGTAAAAACAAAAAAGGTGCTGCTTATAGCTTAGAAGTTACAATAAATATTAATCAGACTTGCTCTTTTATAGACTTGGAAATTATTTAATATCAATCACACTATTTAAAATGCACCATGTAACTTTCCCACCTTAATACTCTGTGGTCCTGACATGTTTGATGGCACAGTAACAATAACTATGGACATTTCTGGAGCCACATGACATTACAACTGAGTTTAGCTTTAGGCAATACATCTCATACTAGGTAGTGGAAATCAACCCATTGGCTGTTTTGAACCCACGCAGTGGCTCATTCATTAAAAAAAAACATATGAAGGGAAAAGAAAATAACAAAAAGAAAGACAGAGGCAAGACATAACAGTCAGTATCGAACTGACGTTCACTGTTTTGAGAACTTCACAGCACAGATGGGATGCATGATGGAATCAACCATTGTTAGGAGGAGCATCATTGAGAAAATCTGTCAATGTCAGTTTATTGCTGCTCTGACAAACAAAATGATAAAAATACAAAAACATCCTCCAAAATGACCAAACATAATAGTTTTAACACCATTTTATTTGTTCCTGTTAGCAAAGATACAACCAGAAGAACATTAAAGCCATTTAATCTGATCGCAGGAGTAACATTTGTTGTTAAATTTTTATCACAGTTAACTGCCAGCCAGTAAAAGGCGCCCTACAAATCTGTCTGCGTGTGGTCTGAGGAAATGGCTTTTCCAGCCACAAGGGGGCAGCAGTGAGTCCAATTTGGCTTGAAACAGCAGAATGGCTACTAAAACAGCTAAAGATGCTCAGATGATTCAAAATATTTTTTATTACTTTTGTAAATTTAGATATAAATGTATAAAGAAAGAAACGACCTGAGGAAAAACTGATTGGTGCAACGTCTTTAAGCTTTTCTATGTACGTTTATTGGCTCCTACACAGTGGAGGAAAGACTCCAGACGAGGGTCAGCTGTCTTCTTCATTATAAATGGATGCCTTCAAAGACGGGTACATGTATTAATACAACTAACTAGGACATCTCGCACATCTATTAACACCGATGTTATCTTTAAAAAGGGACCCAAGCCATTTTAAATGTGAAGTTTCCCTCTCAGATTTGACCACAAGGCTCCCTCACGCTCTAGCTGTTTTTATAGTGATTAAAAACATTTTTTAAAAAAAACCTGCCTGGAAGAAAGTTGTGTCAACATCCCAAAAGTACAGAGTGGAGAAGTGTTGCTGCTGCTGGAGAAGACCCGGGCCTAAATGTGACTGGGGTCCCTTTCCAATGTGCCGACTCTTTAGTTTGTCCATCTTAGCAGTGAAACACCCCCTCCAACACTCTGCCTCCCCCTACACCTCACCCCACTCCCCCCTCTGGTACCTGCTCATCTGTGTCCTCTGTGACTCACGTCTCACTTTCATTATCCTGACATTTTACTGTACTTCCCACATATCTTTCTCATCAGCCAGCTCTGCATGCCTTCCTCCTCCTCCTCCTCCTCCTCCTCCTCCTCCTCCTCCTCCTCCTCCTCCTCCACTAATACAACAATTAACTCTCTCCGCCTCCCTCTATCTTCCCTCTCCTGTTTTGATACAAATATGGCTGCATTTGTACAAGCGAAAAAGACAAAGCAAGTCATGTAGATTATAGACTCATCCTTTGTTTCTGGTTTTGGTTTGGTTTTGAATTCCATCTGGATTTTATTTATTTTCTATTATTTTATCTTTGTTGATCCCTCTATTTTCTTTGGATTATTTTTTATTTTGTTTTAATTCATTCCTCTTCAGTCTCTGGACTAAATATGTAGCTTTGATACTAAAAGAGGTCATTGTCTTTTTCCCATTTCGCTGCGGAGAACATTCCTTTCTCCTTTTTTTCTTTTTTTCTTTCTTTCCTTTTTTTGTTGATATTGCATACGTGTCACTGATTGAAATGGAAGGTAGGTAACGCTTTGCCTACGCACGTGATCTTTATGCAGATGAGAATGTGACAAGCACCCTAGCCTGAGTGACGTCAATGTCTCTTTCTCTTTCTCTTTCTCTTTCTCTTTCTGTTGTTTACCAATGGTCTTTAACCAAATTAATTTAACTCCATCAGTTATGATTTGACTCTTGAAAAATTGGATTACTTAGAGCTCTGGTTTTTCTCTTTCCTCCTTAACTTCATTCTGAAGTCCAGTATCCCGCTTTATCTTCCAGGTCCATTTCTTTCCATTCTTGTTTTCTTTCTGTTTTGGTAGAATGCATTCCTGTCTGTCCAGCATCTCTGTTTGTTGGTGATTTAGTACATTCGTCTTATGATTTTTTTTTTTTTTTTTTTTATCGCCATGTTGATTTTCTCGACTGTTTCTAAACAACTGTCAGAAGCACAAGGGGTTGTGTGTTTTCTTATTATAGCACTTAGTTGTCCTCGGAGAACGGCGAGAATCAGTCTAAGCTTTTGTTGAATCTGTAGATTACGGAGCAGCTCGCTTTGATAATGCATGCGGAAGAGCCAGATATATTTGCTTTCAGAAAAAAACGCCTTTGGGAGATATGTCAACTTTTTATGACCTCCTTACACTTAGTAGTGTTTTTTCTGTGGATAACAACTTTACTCCCACTGAATCACTAAAACCGCCTTATTTTTGTTGAATGCTGAAACCAGAGATTTTAAAGGATAATGTCGGCATTACTACGGTTTATTTTGTTTTTGTTTTTTTCTTCTTTCTGTGAACAAATCCCTTGAAAAGACCAAAGAGAACAATGTGAGGTTTTTTTTGGTCAGTGTTTGGATACACTGATTATTTTTTCAAAAAGCCTCTGATACCACAGTTGTGCTAGTTAGCATGCTAACATTAGCTAATTAGCACTTGACAACTAAGTACAATTACGGCTGTGGTTTATTTGTAGAAGTTTGGTCTTGGGAGACTGGAAATGCTGATATTTTACCATGAAATAAATGTATTCAAGGTTTGCCAGTGTTGTTGCCGTTTATCATACCCAGTGAGCATTTTCTTTAGATGCAAAGATGTTAAATTATCAGCTAATCTGTTTTAAAGCTAACAGAAACCAAGTACTGAACCGTACTAAAATCCTGTATCTCCTTATAGTCATGTCAAATGGTAACAAGCAAATTACTCAACAAATTTATCAGTGCCTCCGAGATTTGGCAGCATTTTATTGTATTACTGTTGTGCTTTAAGATTCCAGATTTAGTGGGGGATTTTCTGATTTCTTTTTTTTTTTTTTAACTTTGTTTTTACTTTCTTTTTCTGCAAAAGCACCTTAAATTTCTTTCAAGCGTCAGCAATTCTACTCAATATGATAATATTAATTTATTCACATTATAATATTCTGACATTATTTATTGAAATGGGCACACTGGGGGAGTATTTCACTGTTCAGAGTGTTCTCAAACACCAAGAATAAATAAAATAATTAATAAATAGTTTATAAATAAATAATTAAAATTTAATTTCTTTCAACGTTGCAACATATCACAATGTTATTGGCTCCTTCATGGTGAAAAATGTCATTTGATGGTGTTACATTTTCTTTTAACTTCTTGTCCGCAGTATAAAATAGCATACTTAAATTTTCATGCATATCTCTGGGAAAATGTCCTGAACTATCCTATTAGAAGGACGATATGACACATTTCTCTTTTTTTTCTTTTGGGTTTGAGCAGGTTAGACATGTCAAGTATTTCTGCCTTTAACTGTTTAATATTATCCAGGTAAAGGATAATCCAGCTACCATAAAGTAAAAAGTCCTGTCCAGCAGCTGTTCCAACCAGTCACTAAACCAGCTGACTTTATTTAGCTCAGTTCCATTGAGAGGTAGATGAGGTTGTTAGCTAAAACATCTGTTCTAAATGTCCATGTAGATCCAAAACCATGGCAGGACTTTTATTTTATTATTCATTTATATTGACAAAGTTGCATTAAAGTTGCTGTGACATGAGCAAAGACATGCAAAATTAACAGGTTTTGCATGAACTGCAGTTGCATTATCCCAGTGCGACCAGTTTATCCTGACAGACTAACTGGAATTCATCATTTCATTGAACTCATTAATAACATACAGTGGCCATTACCAAACCAGAAAGATTTAATGAGATTTGCATGAAGGAGTTCACATCACACTTAACATTTTATACTAAATGTCAAATGTGTAGCTCTATGGTTGTACAGCTTGTTCCACTGCAGGTATCCCAGCTGCTATTAGGAAAGAGGTCTCCAGTCCATCACAGGGCCCACACAGAGACACAACCATTCACGCTCACTTCTAGGCCAAATTTACACACCAGTTTTTCTGACATGCTTGTTTTCTGGATTTTGGGAGGAAGTCGTAGTACCAGAAGAAAACTTAAAGAGAATCTGCAGCATGGGGTTCAGATATATTCAGCTTTGGAGTTATCACTTCATTTTAAAGGGACAGTGTGCTTGTTAGCATCTTAATCCTGTCTGAGATGTTTCATCGTCCCAGGCATCTAAATGTCTGCAAAACTTACTCTACGTTTCCACAGATAAGTGGAACATTTGCACATTTTTGGAGTATCTGCGTCAGTTCTCTGAAATAGGAACTATTCTGCCTAAATCACCCCGTGCAACAGCGTGGAACACTGATGTGTCAGTCTTAGTTTGATTTGATTAATTTTTCGTTTTGGTTCCTTTTCTTTGGATTTGTTTAGATTAATGTAAGTATATAACAATGCCAACCTTACCCTTAAAGATATGGTTATTTAGAAAAACTAGGAGCTTCACAGTGATTATTCCCAAAAAGCAGCTTTTTACCATAAAACCCTGTCATACTATTACATACATATGGCTGAAATCTGGAAAATCTCCGTAATAATTTAATGCTCACTGATGGTATGTAGCAACAGCTTCTTGGAACTAAAGGTAAATTTTGCTACTGTAAGAACTACTAATGTATTATAAGAAGGAGCTCATAAGTTAAACTGAGGTAGCTGAACGTGTGTGGCAGTTTAACGCCTGGTCCGCAGTAGATCCAGCATGGAGCCAACAAGGTAAAGAAAATGGCTTGAATCCCACCAGCCAGTTGCTCTGTGATGTTCAGGAATGTGACCGGGTCCAGAGGATTTACTCTCTGTGTGAGGGACTCCCTGCACATTGTGGTTTTCCTCTTTGCTTTTGAGTTCTTTTCTCTTGATTTCCATGCATTGTCTCATGAGTCACTGGCAGGGAAGGGTTTTGTGTCTTTTTCTCTTGCATTTTGTGAATCTAATGATGCACTTATGTTGCCCCACTTTTCCCTTTTCTTCATACCTTACCTACTAAAGGAGGGAATACCACTTTATTGGTAAGTGGATGTTAACCAGAAGGGAGTTAAACAAGAGTTACCATTTTAAAAAAACAAAAAAAAAAAAAAAAAATGGGTCGCTGTTCACATCTCAGCAAATGTCTTCAGGAAAAAAATCCACAAAGAGAAAAATTGAGTAGCAAACTATTTGTTTTCTGATTCGGTTGATTCAATAATTGTGATCTTTATTTTGTTCCTTCCATTTCTGTGATGTTTCGTCAAGTTGTCTTCTTTTTCTGTTTCGTTTCATTTTTATTTAGCCATTACTAAAAAAAAAAAAAAAAAAATACTGAAGAAGTCCTCTTTTTCTACTCTACAAAATCTGTAACTCTGTACTTTCTACCTCTGCTCTAAAACCTTTTTGGTTCACAGTTTTGTTTTCTTTTTTCCCTCTCTTCCTCCTCTTCCAAGTTCTTTTGTTTGTTTTTGCGATTTTGATTTCTTCAACTCATTATGGTTTTGCATGCCAAGTATTGCATGCGCTGCACCATAGAGGACTATCTATAAGCCATATGGAGAAAACCTAGATCTTTTTCTTTTAGATGTTTACCTTCTTTTGGCAAGTACACCGTAGCTCTCAGTCGCCAGCTTGAAAATACTCTGATGCTATGTTTTGTTCTTTTTTTTTTTTTTTCTTTTTTTTTTTTTTCCTTTGTTGGTCATGATTTCTCTGCAGAAGCTCCGTCTGCTGACTGCTAGCTCTGCAGGCATCCAGTCCACCTTGCTGAGAGAGCACAAGCTCCACAGTGCCCCCAGCAGGAACCAAACGGGACAGATCTGTGCAGCAGCAGAGGATGGGAGCGTGGATGGCAGAATCCCAGCTGTAGGGAGCTACCTAACCCAGACATCAGCGAAAAGAGGGGGCCAAAGAGGCCAGAGGAAGAGCTCCCACTCCCCTGCTCACAGCAGCGACTCAGTCCACTCGCAACACAACCACAGTCACAGAGGGAGGAACTCTCGTCACCAGAAAAAGTAAGCCTGTTTGCTCACATTTTCAGGGTTTTACAGGAGTCCTGGACAGCCTTGAAAAGGCTTCAGGTCTGGTAAATAGAATTAAATTATATGTGTTTCTAGCTGATGTCTGTTTTCTGAAATGTAAAAATCTAATTTTCTAATAATGAATTGATCAAACCAGTAAAGTGTGCTTCACATCGGTTGCATACAAGAAACGGTTGTGTTCTTCAAAGTAATCTCGAGTTGCAACCAAGTAGGTTTCATCAAGGTTAGTGTTTGCAGTAACGTGCACCTTCTATGTTACATCTCACTAACCAGTCCACACCAATTTATTAGCTTACTAGTTTAAAGGCCAGGAAATAAGATCCAAATGAGCATAAGGCAGGAAAAAACAGTAAATTAATAAAAATGTAAAATTAAAAAATCAATTTAAATTTAGAAAAGGATCATTTAAAGAATAAAGAAAAGGAAGTAAAAAATTCAAATAAAAAAGGATTTTTATAATTAACACGCAAAGCACTGAATCTTTTATGTTTAAAAAGTTCAAAAACACTCAAATTTTTCTTTTTTATATATAAAATACATTTCATTTAATCTAAAAAAAAAAAAAAGGATTTAAAAAAAATGGCTTTCATATTGTTGTTGCTTTCAGCTGTACTATCCAAAACATTAACCTTGAAGCATTCTTCACAGATCACAATAAAAAACCCAGAAACACTTCTAAAGCCTTTGGTTTCTGTCTTGGTTTATGAGTCTTCGTATTTTCTTCATCTTCCAGTCTATTAAGAAAATTAAAATGGAAAATATAATGAAACAATGCCTTTATCCCCGACGTTCGGTCTTCCACAAAGAATTCTAATTTTGTCGCATGATGTCGCTCACTATCTCAGGACAAAAGGTGGACACTCCTCCAAGCGTCACCACCGCTCTGGTCGGGGCCAGGCACACCCGTCTGCGTCTCCGGGACGCCAGTCGGCCAGGAAGAACGAGGAGTCGAGGAGCAAAGCGAACATCCGGCAGCGCAGCAGCTCCTGGAGCAGCGGTCGCTCATCCACACGATCCGCCTCCAGAGATTTGGCCTCCAGCAAGGTCAAGTCCCCACACAACAGACAGAACAACTCCAGGTGAGACATCTCAGATTTATTCTGCTCTCATGCTTATCTTTGCAGTCATGACAGTGAGTCTTTTTGTCACGCAGGGAGAAAGATAGCGCCAACCGCTCTGACACCGACAGCCGGGCTCGCCGCCGCTCACGCAGCTACTCGCCCATCCGAAAGAGAAGAAGAGATTCGCCCAGCTTCATGGAGGCTCGACGGATCACCAGGTAACACCATGAACTCAGAACCATGTGGCCTGAACATCAGATCATCACAGTGTTGCTGTCTGAAAGAGGCAGACATGCAGTGACAGCATTTCAACATGAGATGCTTTAAGGAGCAGCACAGGCTGGTTTGTTGTTATGCAGTTATCAGATTGTTTTTTATTAAGATGCAGTCCCATATTGTCTGCACTCTTGCTGCCTCATCTGGAACTACTTTTCATTAATAGCTTCGGAGAATATTAACGTCTGTGCACAGTCAGGATTTCCCAGGCAGTCAACCACCATTAAACAAGACAACCTCTGTGTTTACATGCAGATTGATGCTCCTGAAATATGCTTTTATGGTCCATTTATTTTTAGAAAGTCATGTTTAAACTGTTAACGCTGCACCTTTTTGCTCATAATAAATCAATGAAGAATTTGTAAATTTACTGAGATTTTCCTTTAAAAGCAGTCCCACAACCGATCTTTTACGACAGATATCAGTATGTCACCATGCCATACTTTTCCTCCTGCATTGCTACACTTTATGAAAGCTAAATTAACTGTTTTATGTCTCTAACATCAAATTTCACTGATAGAAATGTGCGTGATGTCAAATATATTGAATTTCTGCAATCTGCTGATTGATTTTCACTGAATTCAGAAGTAGTTTTTAAAGCAGTGCTGCATAAGTTGTACCCTGCATCTCGCCTAATGATTGCTGGGATACGCTCCAGCTTCCCCATGACCCTTATCTGGACTAAGCAGTGTACATAATGAATGAATGACATTGCCATTTTAAAAAGTTTGTGCTTCTGTACATTGCTGGAGCTCTGCAGCATCCTGAGGCTGAGAAACCACACTTTACAACCTTTGTTTTGTTTTGTTTTTTCCAGCCTGGAGCATCACATGTCAGCTGTCTTTTGCCTTACACAAACATCACATGTCACACTTGCAACTCTATATGAACACACTGGCCTGTTTTGAACGTGCACTGTGGCGGATTCTGTAAAGAAACACATGAGGGCATTATTGTAGGAAGTGAGGAAAAGAAAGAGAGACAGTAACAAAGCAGGGGACATCACACTGACTTTTACAGGCTGGAAAGAGCTCAACAAAGAGACAGGATGCAAGATGGATGCAAAACTAGCTCTTGTCAATGGGCGCTAAAATACAAGAATCTGATAATGATTAGAAGTGATGTTTTATATAGTCTGTGTGTGCACTTTTATTGTCAGATACTGTTTTATTGGACTGAATCAAAATCCTTCTGTGAAGTCGAGGGGAAGAAAAAGTCACAACGTCCTCCACAGAGGAGGAGTGTGTACAATTCACTCAGGGATTAAGTATCTTTTACTTCTGGAAGGATGTTATAAATTCTGTTTTAACTCTTGTGTGTTGATTTGATGTTCATCAGTGATGTATTATTCATTATTGCATTAAACTTGAATCAAAGTATTGCTTTAAATATATTATGTCATTTTGTGTTTCCTCTTTACTTTTTTTTAGAGTTCTTTTATTTTAATATTCATCTTCTCCCCCGGGAAACATGTTGTAGTCTCACATTTAAGCGCATCCGCTTTTCAGAGAGGAGAAGAAGATCTTCACATCCTGTAAAAAGTGTCTCTGTATCACCTCTGCGGGTTAAATGTGTGTAATTTGTCATCTTTTACTCCAGTCTTAAAGGTCCTCTTACCAAGACAAAGGGATGCTGCTGAACTCAGCTGCTGCAGGCTAGTTACCCTGGTAACAGTTGCCGTGCAGCAGGACTCTTCTAGTCTGACTCCTGGAAAGCATCAGAGATCCTCTGAGTAAACTTGGTCTCCTTTTGTTTGGTTGTTGTTTCCCTCTCTCTCTGTCCTCTGACTACAACTTAATCTTGTTTCTGACACTTACACCATCTCTAAATTCATTCTTCACTGCGGTTCCTACTAATGTAGCACCAGAGATTAAAATGCTATCAAGGCTTATGTTAACTGGTAACTTCATTTTGCATCCTGCATGTATATGTATAGTTGTGGGATAAGGAGGTGTGACAGACGCCTTTTAGCCGCAGGGAAGTCTTGATGCCATTTCTCTGTCCTGCACTGTTGACTGTTGATTTTCTGGGTGCCGGCCTCCGCTGAGAAGAAGGGATTGTTGTGGGCACTAACAGCTAATTACGTTACAGGAAGCACATCCACAATGGCTATTAACAAGGCAATCTAAGCTCCAGCTTCAACTAACAACAAGCATTTTTTCCTGTTTGTTGAAGAGCTATTTTTTTAACCCACATATCTAATTGTCTTTGAGATTCTGTATTGATCATAAAACTATCAAACATCTTATCTTAAAACATCATGAATCACATTAAAGCCATGTTTATACGTTCCTTTGATCACCTCACCTCCTCTTTATTCCTCTCCACAGCGCTAGGAAGCGACCAATCCCGTACTACCGTCCCAGCCCTTCCTCATCCAGCTACGACAGCAGCCCGTCACACTCCAGCCGCAGTCGCAGCTACAGCAGCTACAGCAGCCGCAGCAGAAGCCCGAGCCGCAGCCACAGCAGGAGCCGGAGCCAAAGCCGGAGCCGGAGCTGGAGCCGCAGCCAGAGCCGGAGCTGGAGCCGCAGCAGGAGTCACTCCCGAAGCCATCACACTTACTACAGCCGCAGCAGCTACGACAGTCCGGGTTTCTGACCGCTTCGGACACAAAGGAGGAAGGAAAACAAAATCAAATAGATGGGGAAGCGCTGTCCAAGATTCTGGGCTGCAGCTCTGTCTTCACGTCTCCAGCACAGAGCCCAGAACAAAGAGAAATGTATTTTGATATAGCACATCACTTTGAAATTGGTTGTCACCGATCATGTCTTCACTTAGACAAGATATTCAAAGAAAAAGGCTTTCCACACGTCAGAAATTAATTGGCTGAACCCAAAGAACAAATCCCCCTCTGTGATGGCACTTTCCCTCATCTTCCACACGGCAACCAAAAATGAATTTGTTAACAACTATATACTATATAAATACATATAAATTTATATATCCTAAAAGAGGAGACACATCAAAGGAAAAACAGCTTCATGTACATTTCAGAGAATCTGACTTTTTTTTTGTTTGTCTTTTTTAATCCCTTCATCATGTGCTCAAACTCCCGGACTTCCATTTCATCGAAGCACAGAGATCAAGAAAAATGAGAACAAAGGAGAGACGAACGAACAAAAAACAGGAACTTTTCCATGGTTATACTTTACTGTATAGATTTGTGTGTATAGACACAAACTCACTTCAGTTCTGGCTTTGTAAACTATGCACTGTATATTTCATTTAGCCTGAGGAGGTTTGTTTAGCATGACGCATCGAAGGAAGACTCACTGCTCGAATGGATCGAAACAAGGGTGCCAGAAGCGACTGTGCCCCCGCCTTTCCTTTACGATGCACAGAGGTGCGAACGGGACGGGGTTATGGGGTTAGGGTGGGGGTTTTTTTCTGGGGGAAGTGGGGGCTGTATCTGAATGCATTATGTATTTTTTACCCTCTTCCCTCACTCTGAATGATCATGTTCATCCTGTTTACCCTGTGTGAGTGTGTGCACACCTCCTCTGCAGAGATCAGTGAGAGCTCAGCTGCTGTTCGGGGCTCAACAGGAAAAAACACAAAACAGTCTCCATGCAAACATTGACATGTCTGTACTTATTTAATTATTTATTCATTTATTTATTTATTTATTTATTTATTGGGCTATTTATTGTTTAATTTATTTATAATTTTTATTGTTTGAAAGATGGGATTACTGCAGATGCATTTCCATTGAAATAACTTTATATTTATGTTTGACTCTAAACTCCTGAGGAGGACTTGCTCTCATTTAAAGATTCATTTCTGTGTGGTTGAGATGGTGTGATTGTAGTCAGTGGAAACGAGTCCTCGCCCACAGCTTTTATCAAATCCTTGATTGTCTGTTGCAGCTCATTGGACTTGTTTACGTTTGGCGTCCACCTGCATCCTGGATGATCAATGCCACATCAGTGTGTTGACATCTCGTATTACGGTGCATCTTCACATGCATCCTGGGGGGGGGGGGGTGTCACTTGTTTTAACTTGTTAATATGCACATCATGAAAAAGTAAAGGAATCTGAAATAAATTATTTGTGCATGTGCACGTGTTACATACTGTTATAAAATGAGATTCCTGCGATTTAATCAATGCAAAGTATTCTGCAGCACAGTGAGCCGTGATAATCTGAACAAAAACTACTGGTATTTCACCTGATATACTAATGAGCAACCAACTTATAGATATTGTCCAGGTAAAAATAGTCTCTTGACTGACAGTTTGAGACTGTAGGAGCTTCCTTCTGTTCAGTGTCTTTAATCAAATTAACATCAGAGATTATCAGGAGGTGTTCAGTCATGTGGGATTTGACACAGCTTTTTGCAATATTGTTTTTTGTTGTTTTTTTTAAATCTGGAAAATGAGAGACTTCCCTACCCCTGCATGGAGTCACACCTGGTCAGGAATTGGTCCCAGAACAAATCCCCAGGACAGATTCTGTTCAAAATCTAAACGAAAATATGGATAAAAAGGTTCTGAACCTCTGAATTCAGCCTGAATAATCAAATCCGAGAGCACAGTCAGTCCATCCTGATTGTGTTCACATCTGTTTTTATCAGATCACACAGGATGCATATCGGCACCAAAAGTAAACATCCCCATTGTGTCACAGACCTCTGTGGTGCTGCCTGTAACGAAGAACATGGACTCATCATGGAGCAGAACCACCGGTGCTCCCTGTGTGGACAGAAGAGTCCAGCCCTCTGATCTGCTGGATGTTTCCATCCACTGCATACTTTTATCCCTTGTATAATACCACACCATATTTCATTTCGAGGTCCCCTGGTTATTAGTTTCAAGGGAAAAAAAATGTGTGAAAGCTCAGTAAAGACAGCAGCAGGATCTGTCTGCAGCTTCAGTAGGACCACGAGCAGACTGACGATGCAATCAGGGATCACCCCAAGTCTTCCTTTCCATTTGTCTCTTTCCACTCAGTGTTCCATTCCTTGTGTAATCAGACTAAATCCGACTATGATACTCTGTAATGTTGTTTATTTATTCCAAGTATAGCATTGCCTCTTTTGTTCAAATGATTCTTTGTATTGTACAAGTTATTATACCTGACGAATAAACAGACAAATGGGGAAAATACCTGTTGTGTTGATCTTTACAGCATATACAAAGGCTTGCAAAAACATTCACCCACTTCAGTATGTTGTCTTTTTTGTAAACTGTATTTTAAATGAGTTAGGTGTTTATTTATCCACTTATCAATTAATTAATTTAATCTCTTTAATACTACCATGTCGCCAGTGATCCAGTAGTTCTCTTTATCAACATCTGGTGCAAATAAAGTGGACATACACAATGCGGCCTAAGTATGTGAAGGAAAATTTTAAACATGTCATTAATAAACATTTATACATATATTTGTACATATACGTATATATATATATATATATTTCTACAACCCAGCTACAACCCAGCCTGCTTTACTGTCACATATTAATGTCTGTTCATGAAAAGTGTTAAAAGTTCTGTAACATGTTGTAGACTAGAGCTGTTAGTTAAATCACTTCAATAGCCATTTTCATCTGTTAATGGATATGTTCTCTATTTTTGACTTGAGTAGAAATTAAATTAAACTTAATTTTCTAGACATTAATAGAACCTGAATTTATAATATTACTACGTGTGTATGTTATTTGATTTGGTCATCCTCCAAAAACCATTTAAATGAAGATATGTTGGCTTTTAGGCCAAATATTGTTGTGCAATTAATCAGGATTAGTTATTTACTTAGACTGTAATCGGAGACCCTCCCCTAACGTATATGTGTGAGTACATATATACAAATATATACATCTATATATATCTATATATATATCTATATATATATAGATATATATAGATATATATACATATATATATGGCACAAGCTCATATATATATATATATATATATATATATATATATATATATATATATATATATATATATATATATATATATATATATATATATATATATATATATATATATATATATATATATATATATATATATATATATATATATATATATATATATATATATATATATACATATATATATGGCACAAGCTCAACGCCTCCTCATCCCCACAGCGAAGCTTGGTGGTGTCAGCAGCATGCTACATCAGCAGGGACTGGGAAACTAGTCAAACAGTCCATCTGAATCTGTGGCAATCCAGTTTACCAGCAAGTTGGGGGGAGGGGTCCTTTAAGTCGGTGCTGCAGAGAACCTTCCAGAAACTGAAATGAACTATACTGAACTGTGTCAAAAACAGAAATTAAACCAGATAGCAAGTAGCAGCGCAGCATGTTTTAATCACGACCACACAGGATTATATAGTATTTATTTAATCAACTGAATCACATTTTTGTCATGTTTGGACTTAGAAACTAAACTGTTTCACTGATGGGATTTTTGTCAGTTTCCCATCCTTCCTTCACCTCCTTCCTTCCTCTTCAACACTGAGAGAAAACACCAGCTCATATGGAAGTATCATGTAAAACCTCATCCACTATTTTAATACCTGTCCTAGTCAGGATGAATGGGCAGAAAATGACATACTGTAAGGTATCTATCAGAATCTATAAGTAAACCAGTTTACCAGTATATTTTACAGAACACATCACTATGGCAAACTTCAGAAAAATTACTTTGAATTGTTTTTCTCAGTTTGGTGCCATTCATGACTCTAATACTATTTCAGATTCGACTTTTTTTCCTGATGTTTGACATGCAAAAAAAACAACAAAAAAAACCACAAGTGTTACTTGTGTTGTTGTTCCATTGAACATTTTCAGTATTTGTAATATTGAGGTAAGTTTGCAGTAAATAGTTGTGCACGTGGGTTTGAATCCTCTGGAGTGTTCTAGAAATGGTTGGAAGATTTTACACTTCATTGAAGAGACGTGATGGTAAGAGGAAGCACACCCCCACCCCACACAGGCACCATGTGGGGGAAGGGCCCTTAAAGGTAAACAAAGAACAAAGAGACCATGTGGTAAGAAGTAGATTCACCCTCATGGACACGATTTGTCCTCAAAAATACTTGCTCATTAGTGTTTTGCTGTTCATAAAGTTACATTAACGTGGACGTGAAGGATTTCACAAGTAAATATCAGATTACGCTTAAATAAAAAAAGTAGAAGCATGCAACAGCAACTTATTGAAAATATCTTTAGAAATACAATGTTTGATGAGGATTTTTGTAAATAATAATTTGAAAAAAATCAGAAGTTGTGAAGAGAAAAGATATGTGGTGACTTATGGGATTAAATCATTCAGTAAGCAGGGTGAAAGCTTACATGGGTCAGGAAGCCTTTCAGATGGAGGGGGATTTAACCACGTTGTGATGGGTGTGTCAACAGTTATGGCATTTTTTATCTCATATTCAACAATTTAACGCCTCACCCAACTTACTTTCAAGGTGGTCATCCTGATGGGTTTTGGTGCTGTGATGGGGAGTGTACACAGTCAGGCGATCTTTTCCAGCCTTGGATTTGGAGATTGTGGTCTGAACCTCTTAGATCATCCCTGCAATAACAGAATAAAACTCCATCAGTTAAGAGACTGAATGTACTTTTAGGGAACTTTTCCTTTCTCTGTTTTCTCTTCTTCTTAATGCTGCTCTGCTTTTGCTCTTTTGTCCTTTATGTACACTTGTTCTTATTTTAAACAGTATGTTTTATTAATTTCTATGAAGGTTGCTGCAAAATATTGCTGCGGCTCAGCTCTCCTTGTCAGACTCACCTTTTCACTTCTCAATGTATTTATGAAGATGTTGCGACACATTTTGGCAGTATATCTTAGTGATTTTCTTTAACAGTTGGAAAAACTGATCTGATCATGTGACCATCAGTTTGCACACTCCCCGAAGACCATAAATACATCCCAAAGACGTGTTTTTAAATTGTACCTATGATGTGTTTTTTTTTTTTTATTCTAAACAAAATGTTGGAAGTGCTGCACTGCTTGGTGCAATCTTTAACAACCCACCAATGCATCTAACACAACGTTTTCCTTCTATATGCCCATAAAAATATATTTTCTTCCTTGAAATTTCCAAACCTCGCAATATGCATGCTGATCGTGTCCCAGATCAAACAATCGCTCACCTCGATTAATGGCAGCTGCAGGTGAAATCTCTCTTTTTAAAGTCTACATAAGTTATATGATGTGGAGAGAGCAAACTGCGGGTACCTGTCTGCAAACTGGCAACATTTGATGGAACATTAAAGATTCCTCAACTTCAAAGTGGGTGTGATGTGAAACTTTCAGGGTTTAGTGGAGCAGATTTAACTCATTACATCTGATGAAAATGTGTTGATGGAAGGTCACTGTAGATGAAGGCCTGGAGGGAAAGGGGATTTTTTTCATGCTATTTCTGTACGGGTCTGTGAGCATATGCAGCATATGGAGATGCATGAGCCTGATACTTGAGCACAAAATCTGACTTTAACAGAGGAGACACATCTATAATATGCAGTAGTAAACTGATGTGTATTTTCAGTCCTGTGAGCTTTTAGATGTCTAGATCAGCGTTTTTCAACTTTTTTTTTAAGCCAAGGCACACTTTTTTTGAAAAAAAAAATCACAAGGCACACCACAAACCAAAATGTTAAAAAAAAAAAAAAAAAAAAAAAAAAAAAGTCCATATATTTAATATAAAGTCCATCTTGTTAAATCATCTTGAATAGAAATCAGATGAACACAAGAAAAAGGAATTTTATTGTCCTTAACTGGGACCTGTTTGGATGAACAAAGAGTTGCTTTTTAGACCTACCAGGTGAAATTGGGTAATTTCTCAGGACACACCTGATAATCTCTCACGGCACACTTGTGTGCCACGGCACAGTGGTTGAAAAACACTGGTCTAGATTATGAGATTTCATCCATTTAAACAATGATTCATTGTAAATATTGTCATGTGACTGAGACATCTCCAAACCTCCGTCATCTCCTTGCTCATTCAGTTTTCACTCATTCCTTTATGTCAACTCTGAGGAACAAACTAAACCTGTTGAGATGTTTTTTTCTTTAATGTGGAAGAAAATCGCTGGTCTGTTTAGGCTCACAATAGACTCCCAGATCCTTCTGGCTTTTTGGCGCTCGGAGGGGGCAGGGAAGCTAACTCACAAGCTGGGGGAGGAGGGTTCAGCAGTATGCAGGGGCAGCTGACACTGGGGACGGCCTTCTCTTCAGATTCCGTTTGAGTGTCACGTCTACCACAAATAGATATTCTAGTACTTTCCAAAGCATGTTGGGGGTGTGATCTGGAGGGGCTTGACTCAGAGGGGTGGGGTGTGTTAACAGGGGAGTGGTGTCAGTGTATATAAGAGGTCCCTGCAGGGACTCAGGCAGCACATTTGGAGTTAAGAGAGGCCAGAGAGCTCTGCATCTGCTGAAAGCTGCACTCCACTTCCATCTGAACAG
The DNA here is from genome assembly GCF_933228915.1 of Telmatherina bonti. Classification (NCBI taxonomy): domain Eukaryota; kingdom Metazoa; phylum Chordata; class Actinopteri; order Atheriniformes; family Telmatherinidae; genus Telmatherina; species Telmatherina bonti. The sequence goes on along the minus strand of NC_136628.1, from coordinate 29,549,826 downwards.
ACGTCATGGCTGAGAGACATATTCCTTTCTCCCTGTTCCGCAGTCCGAGCTGGGACCCATTCCGTGAGTGGCACCAGGCCAGCCGCATCTTTGACCAGGCCTTCGGCATGCCGCCTCTGCCTGAAGACTTTGCCACATTCCCCAGCACCCACTGGCCGGGTTATCACAGGCCGTCCATCATGGGCCCGGACATGGGAGTCATGGTCCCCCACAGCCATATGATGTACCCAGGTCACCACATGTCCCACAGTCCTCGCTCCTTGTCCCGCCAGTTGAGCAGTGGTATGTCAGAAATCAAGCAGACACAGGACAACTGGAAGGTGTCTCTGGATGTCAATCATTTCTCACCGGAGGAGCTGGTGGTCAAGACCAAGGATGGAGTATTGGAAATCTCTGGTAAGCGCTCAGTCCTGCATCACTCATCCATTACTGCTGATTCGGAATGGTCTGATTAATCTCACAAGATGAAAACATGACTTTTATCCAGTTTTATGTTAACGAAAAGTTTAGTGCATACCCCATCAGATGGCTTCTACAATGTCTCACTTTCTGTGTCCAAGTGACTCAATTTCTTTGTTGAACTAAGAATAAAAACGGCCTTTTAGCTGCTGACAACGTGCAGCTGAAAGGCAGAAACCTTCACAGCATGAGAAGGAGGATGCATGCCTGCGGAGTTACATCACGTTTTGAGACAATATCCTGACTTCCAGGACATGGGAGGAGTATTTTGGCCAAAAGTCAACCAGATGCAAAACAAAACACAGTTCAGCATGCAGGAGAAGTTTAACAGCAGCTTGGAGAGCAACAGAGCAAAAAGTTCTACTGCTCTGCATTAATTTACTGTCAATTTGTGCTTCTGATTAGATGTAAAAATATATATTACCAAAGCTCAATGAATTAATAATAGTCATAAGAACGTAATAATACAAAATTAGAAATAATTTATGGAGTAATCTCTTTAAAATGTGAATGCGAATAAAAACATGTAAGATTTCCTGTTTCCATTTATTCATCTCTGTTTTTCCCAATGTCCCCGGATGCAACTCTGCACTATTTTTTCCTTAACTTTTTTCCTCCATTTAGTCCCTCATTTTAAAAACACATTCTTGTGATTTTATCTTTTTTCCAAACTAATCATTATCGTTTTTTGTAAATGAGAGATTTATTACTTTCTATGCATCCTCCCCTCCCCCTTACTCACTGGAAACGAGGACGGTGAACAATAAAGAACTAGATAGCCACCAATGAAAAGGGGGTGGGGTACTTAGAAATACCATATTAAACCAAGTTAAAGTAATTAAGATGAAAAATCTCATTTACTGTTATGTTGATTTAATAAGTGAGCCACAGATATGAGTATTTTTTGGATATATTTGTTTTATTTATGGCAGTTTCAGTCCTCCTCAGAGAACACTAAAGCTAATTCAAAGGAAATACAGCTCTCTGAAACTTAGTGCCCCCTTCCTCAGCGTCTCTGTCTCTGTTTGCCATCCAAAAGAAATGGCACATCTACACCAGGGGAGTTTGCTGTGACTCAGCCAGTGAATGTGCGACTTTAAAAGGACTTCTGGATCTTATCCAGTTCTACGGTCCCGACTTTGGCCAACATCTCTGCAGAGAAACTGGACCTGGTCTGCGGCTCAGTGATAAACAAAGCTTGTGATGCAGCCCGGGGGGAATTTGTCACTTCATGTTTAAAGATGACTTTGCCGGCTTAATGAGGAATTTTGTACACACACCAAAGTACAATCTCTTCAGTCATTTAGGAGCTTGTCCAGAACTAACAAGCCTCCATGTAAGAGCTGAAAGAAAGGCTTGGCACAGCCGAGCACACATGTCCCAGTTTGGCCCTTTTGAAAAGAGGACACCTCACTGAGGATAGCAACCTTTATCAGCCAGTTGTCACAGCAAACATTGGTGTATTTAAAGTTAGGATGGAGGGCAGTGTTTCAACATCACAGCCAGACTTCTGGAAGATGAGATGCTGACTGATAGAGCCCAGTGAGACTCTCCTGTTGATCCAGTGGACACATGGGGTTGAGCTGGGTAAGATGAAAGTACCATACAAACACAAATTATACAGTCCCTGCAACGTGCACCGTGTGGAGGATTCATGTCCAAAAGGCTTTGATGTTGCCACATAGCTGCAAACCTCAGCAGAATGCTAACCTAAATCAATACAAAAACTACTGAAGAGTTAAAAAAAAAAAAAAAAAAAAAAAAAGGACAGAAATCCGTCCATCACCTCTGGCAATCATTATTTATTCACTCTTTCATCAAAACTTCTGACTGGCTAAACAGAATTAGCCAAAACCATCTAGCACTAGCTTCATTTAGCATAATGCATGGGTGTTACATACAAGACTGTTTTATTTACAAGTCGCCCCACTGCAAAATACACCTACCACAACATATTTATAAGCTAGCCGTTCCATGATCTTAAAGCCTCTAGCTAACCTTCTTCATGATTTTTATTAGCACACATAGTTGCAGAACAGTAATGTCACTGGACTACAACAAAGAAAGCAAATTTACCAGAAAGTTCTGGCATGTTTAGATCTAACACTGTTATAATTAACTGTGTAACAGTGAATTACAAGAAGCTACAAACAACCGTTAGCTTTTTTAGCTTAGCATTACAACTAGAACTGCTGAACTAGCACCTATGAAACTAAAAGTAACTTGTCTGTCTTATAGTAAAAATAGTAAAAACTTAATCTTTATTTTTTAGAGTTCTTGTGTTAGGTCTTGATATGCTCACAGTAAGAAAAAATGAGAAAAAATATCTAACTATGCCTCCAAATATGTAGGTTTTGGTCCCGTTTCTATCATGCATCACTTAAACAGCTATAGATTAGATGTCATCATGCAGTGTAATAAAATTATTTTTAAAAAAACCTAAAATGTTGTTTGTTTCCAAAGGCAAGCATGAGGAGAGGAAGGATGAGCATGGGTTTGTGTCCAGAAGCTTCACCAGGAAATACACGTAAGTACTTTTAAATTTAGAGAATTAAATAAATTAGCTGTGGTGTTTTTTGTTTTTACAACTATATGGTTTGTTAATAAATGCTTTCCATTTAACAGATCAACATCTTTAACTTCGCAAATGTTGATCTGTTTATTTCATGAGGAAAAGTCTGGTTTAGTGCGACTTCTGTAGTTTTTTATGTCAAGGCTCTGTTGCTGTGAGCATCTTTCACATTGGGGCTGATCCAGCATGTAATGGTTGAATCTTTAATGTTCTGTGCTGCAGCAGCAGCAGAGGAAACAGAGGCCTCCTAGTGGTCATGCCTTTTTTCATCTGAATGTAAGATTTCATAGTTCTCTGCTGCCATCCAGGGGCCATACATAACACACACTAAGAGCATGTTGTGCACTGCTCCAGAGTCTGAGTCTGTCAGTAATGATATAAGCCTTGAAGTACTTATCAAGTTAGGTGGTTTGACTGAAACTTCAACCCAGATTGTGTCTTATTGCTCTCCTGCAGGCTCCCTGGTACTGTCAGCATTGAGAAGGTGACCTCCTCCCTGTCTCCTGAAGGAGTCCTGACTGTGGAGGCTCCTTTGGCCAGGCCGGCCATCGAGTCCTCAGAGACCACAATCCCTGTCAACGTGGAGGCCAAAGGTGCCGTGGCGAAGAAGTAATTTCGTAATCAAACTTTTCTGCTACTGAAACTGGAAATAAAGTAATAAAGAACCAAAATAGTTTCATCTCTTCTCTTACAATTTATGCAGGTTTCTATCATGATGATACTGTTTCATCATCTGTCTTGCTCCTCATGGAGGTAGCTGCTTAGGCAACAATTTTGAAGCATGTGTCATATGTTTAGAAAGATTAAGATAATTACAGCAAAGCCAAAGCTGCTTCTCGTTGTAGTTTCTCATGCTTAAACATTCATTTGCCGGTCATTCATGCAAAAGAGAGCAAGTAAAATATGTCAGCCCCCCCCGAGTGATGCAAGCAGCTCATGCTCAACATAAAGCTTTATGTTAGTTCCCTTAAACATTTAACGACAGTGATCCCATCAGGCCATCTTATCCATACCTAGTTGTGAAACTCAGAAGTGTTTTTATAAATATATTTATATAAGTCAACTGCTGGTTGGAGTCATAAGGAGCAGACTGCTGGCTGGGTTTTTACCTTGTGAGTTGAAGAAAAACAAAGCTGTCATTTCTACACCGAGATGTACTTTTTTTTGCATCTGCACTGAAATGTTTCACAACTCCTAAATCACATAATTCCATCATATAGAATGTTTCAGACAAATAATTCATAACCAGATCGATGCATAATTTATGGAAATTTGCTCTCCACTCTTTATTGAACAAGGTAACTTGAAACAACTGCACCAGCTATGGGAATGAAAATTGTGTTTCAGAGCAACCACTGGACACATTTACATCAAATTTAATATGCATTTGTAATTACACAAAGATTTAGCAATTTATTTCTTCTTAATATTGGTGAAATCTCCCACAGCGGATGATATCTCCCCCTGAGGATGATGCTAGTTGACTTTAGCACGCCACTGATCTTTCATCTCTTAACACTAACGGGTCAATGTGATCATACATCCTGTAAAAAGTCCCGCTGGATTGTCAAAAAATGGTAAAAGTCTCAAGATCCCTGACTTGAGATAGATTTTTGGTGTTGGTTTTTATTATGTTCACAGTTTCAAGATGGACAATTTTCTATCTGGGTTAAATTTACTAAATACAAATATACATATCCTTAAAATATTTTTAAAATTCAATTAAATAAAAAGGAAAGTAACTTCTTAGTAATATTTTCTAACCGAATAAACTAGTTTAATGTTGTATTTTTTTGTAGAAGCAGTGTCATTTTTCCTTCATCTGGAACATTTTTTCTTTTAGATGTTAAGGTGCAATATTACAAAGGAGTCGATGTTGGGGACAAAATGGTTAAACAAGCCTTAGTCATAGTTTGTGAGGCTCTTATCCTGCATATTCATTGCATATATTTATAAATAGCTGCATAGTTGTCAACTCTTCTTTTTGATTTGTCAATTTTAAATTCTTAAACTTGTTTCACGTTGTCCTGATTTGTTTGAGGGTGACTCAAACAAAGTGATGGTGGTCTTTTCTCTGTCAGGAGCTTGGTAGTTCGATTCCCCAGTTTCTCTTGACTACATGTTTAAATGTCTTTGGGAAAACCATGAACCTTACACTTGCCTCTGACACATTCACCATCATAATGTCTATGATAGAAAGTCTTATCATTCTTTTGGACAAATTTTTATTAAGTGCAGACTACAAGCATATGAATAAGTACCATCTGTTGAGGGTACAACAGCAGTACTTTTGATGGTACCACCACAATGAAAAGATTTTGCCCCTAAATGTGCAGTTTGGGTGCTTTTTTTTTTACACTCAAATTTACATTCAACACAGGGAATAACCCTGTGTTGAGTGTAAATTTTCGGAAGTGTAGACATGCTTATTTGTTTGTTTGTTTTTTTTTGTTGTTTTTTTTTAATGAACTATAAAATGTTTTATTTTTCTGATTAACTTCTCTGTTCAGTCACTGGCTTAATGTAACTTTTAGCTGAATTTCTTCACTCCAGTAACCATGATGTGGCCAAACGTATACTAAGCGATGTTTTTACATCAGTAGGCCTATGTAGTACTAAAAATAATGGCATTTGAACTGCAGAGGGTTATGCTAATCAGCATATATCATCAAATTAAAATGTTAAAAACCAGAATGCTAACAAGGGATTAGCAGGTTAGCATCCTCATTTCGTTGCTTTTCTCTTGTTTTAGAATGAAATTATTTCTGCAGGTTTGTCTCCCTCTGTGTAAAATAAATAAAAGCTTAAAGTGATGTTAAAAATGAATGGAATTTTTGCTTCCAAGCTATTTCGAGTTTCATACAACACCTTTCAGTCTTTACTGTACTTTGTTAGCAAGTGCTCTTGCTGGTTTAGCTTGCTAACTGTTACTACAATAATGAATGTATATAGAAAACCACCCATAATCAAGATATTTGCAGAGCAGCCAGGTCAGAGGCATCCATTACCAAACCCTACAGAACTGTGTTACAATCAATACAATGTACAGCTGCCTGCATGCAGCCAGTTTTGCATAATGTTTTGAAAATGTTATGTCCTTCCAGTTAACATTCAGCATGAATGAAATGAGAGCTGCAGCAGTGCTGGTGATGTATTGAGGAGTTGGTCGTTTCCATCACTTCTTTTTCTTACTCCCCGTCAACTTCCAGTCATTCACATTGCGTGCCAGCCCACTAATGCACATACTAACTCTACTCTTGACTCCGAAGCTGCAAGGGGATCTCTATTTATAGAGTGCTCTGCAATGTACTGAGCCTCCAGCATTTTGTATGGTCACACAGGGTAGACAGCAGGTTTGTTTTTTTCTTTTTTTGGCCCTTGACCTGTAGTGACTAATAGGTTGCTTTTTAGCAATCATTAGGATGAGTTCAGCTCTTTTTACAACATATGATGGTATAAGCCAAAACAGATGTCCATTAGCTAAGCATCAGATTATGTAATGTAAAATATATACGCAGAGAAACCATGAATGCCAGCCAGACACTGACTTAAGACAAGGCAGCAGTCTCTAAACCACTTAGCATTTCAACTTTTCCTCTTCCATGAGTCACCATTCCCTTTCACTTTAATGCAGGCCTAAATTATTCATGCCAGTCCCCATCAATCCAGGAGCACTCCAGTCCTTAAACCAGGAGAGCGTTCCATGTAAAGAGCATGGCTTCAAGGCTGCTGATTGGACTCGTCTCTGACCTCCACTTCCTGCATTCAGACCAATAGAAAAGCTTTTATATAGATGTTCTTATGTAAACCCGAAGAACATCAACTACAGATAAATGAAGAAGAAAAAACAGTGAATATTACTTTAAACAAACTCACTTGGATAGATGGAGAGTGTATTTCTTTGAAAAAGATATTGGCATAGTGTATGTATTATTTAAAGGAAGCTTTTGTTTAACTGGAGCAGGCACAATACGCAAACATTGAACAGAAGATCCCAACCTGCATTTAAACTGGGAATCCACATGCTGTGAGTTGACAGCACTAATTGATGTGCACGCTTTGTGGGGTCTATCGCTGTTCACTTTTTCTTTTTTTTTTTTTTTAACAATTTGCTTTCTTTTTTCATGAAAAGATGAGTTGAACTGTATGTCAAAAATGTGTGAATTTGTATCATACTCACAACAGAGTAAAACCCAGTGGGTTATGACAGTTTTGCAGCTGTGAGGGGGTGGGATTTGGTGTTTTTCACCATCTGGTCCTCTCTGCTCTAACTGATTGATAATGATGTTCTCAGAATGTTGACAGTAACAACCATCTTAACACATTTTGGGATAATATTTGATGAGGTTAAGTCGTCTATCATTGTGTTCACTTTTTGATGTGACTACCTGGTCACATCAACCTTGGTGTATTATTGGAGTATTCTGTTTTTTTCCAAACCTGATTCTAGTTGTGTGATTACAGCGCCAGCATCACTTTAGATATTATTTTCTCTCAGTACATATTCCGAGCATTTTATCAGTTACTAGCTGAGAATAGAAAGTGTGGTTGACATTACATTTATTTTTCTCTGTTTATTTATTTTGTTATTTAGACAATATGGCAAAACTCTCAGAAAGAGAAAAAAGGTTTTAGGTAAATTAAAGGTAAAAAATTAAACCATTTTAATAATGAACATTTAAAGGTGTCAGGTTTTTTTTTAATCAGCTGCTTCAGATGTTGTTATGGAAACCAAACTTTACTGTTCTCTGAAAGTCAAAGATGAAGTTACTATAAATCATCAAATAGATGATGAATGGTGGACGGAGAATCAAGTCTAGATTGTTCCATTTTCAAGAAAGGCGTGCTGAACAAATTGAGTTGGTCATTGGCTCATTAGACTCAGTACTGTATTTTTACATTGTAGACTTCTTTCCACTGCAGTGCTCATAGTTTCATCTTTACCTACCTGCTTCTGTGCCTCTAGTCCAGGGATCCTAAATCCTGGTCCTCGAGGATCAGAGTCCTGCAGGTTTTCCAAGTGTCCCTGCGGAAAAACACCTGGCTCAGATTTAGACAAGCTCTGCATATGTCTGCTAAAAACACATTGATTCAAGTTAGGTATGTTGCAGCAGGGACACTTAGAAAGCCTACACCGGGACTTAAGGACCAGGATTAAGGATCTCTACTCCAGTCTGTCAGCCTACATTGGGTTCTACACACACCTTTTTTGATGATCAGTAGTTATCAAGTGTTTAAATAAGGGATTAAATAAAAATCAATACCACTGATAGGAATGAATGAGTGACTGTGCAGAAATTGATAAGTTGTTTAATCTATTTAATTAGAGTCAGGTGTGTTAGAGCAGGGAAACTTCTAAAATCCGCAGGACTGAGGGGCTTAAGAACCAAACACACAAAATATCTTGACAAATTACTTATGTGCATTATGTTTTATCCTTTTGAGAAAACATTGATCACAGTTTTTTATTTTACAATCACTTTGGTAAATAAGTCAAAGGAAAAATGGAGCTATCAATCTTCATATTTCCATTTTCATAAAATAAAAACAAGAATCTGTGACTTTAATGTGTTTATACACGTCAACAAACCAAATGGAACCCCTGATATAAAGTTAATGTTTTCAATATATCATTTATTTAGAAGAATGCAAAACATAAGTCTGGAGAATAAGAATTAAAGACATTTAATACTTTAAAACCCCAAAAAGTCTGTGGAAAACAGTGATTTATTAAATTACGCCAACACATTCTTTTTTTTTTTTTATCTTAAAAGGTAAAGTGAAATTACAAAAGGAGCGTAATCTTCACTGGGTGTGATCCATTTTGCAATCCTCTCATTAAAAGCAGGTGGCTGATTTTGTGTGGGTTTTTTGTTTTGTTCTGTTTCGTTTTTTTCTCCTTAGCAACAGGGCAGGATAGCAGCTTTGATTGCCCTGCAACCAATTAGCACTCACCAGCTGTTTCCAATAATTAACTCCCCCTCTGTGACTGAAGATGTTAATCTGACAAATTACTGTTCTTGAGCATTCTCTAATGCTTTCAGTACAGCCACTCTGGTTTAATCAGATCTATATTTTGTACCTGACTTACCAGCTCTCACATTAAAGCAGCAGTTGAGAAAATCTTTTTATTTTTAGTGCAGCTGACATGCTATTTCTCCTGTTAGCCCAGGTATTCCTAACTCCTGTCCTCAAAGTTTCCCTGCTTCAACATGACTGAAATTATTGGCCCAGCAGCAGACTTGTGGAGAGCTTGTCAAAGATCCATCCAATTTTCATCAGCTATGTTGCAGCAGGGAAACATTTGATACGTGTAGGATAGTGGGCCTTAAGGATCAGGATTGGGGATGACTGAGACTGATGATAGTAAACCTGTCCACGTCTTATCATTGCCAGTGTTCACATGAACTCAGTTATGAATATTATGTAAATATTTATATATCTGATATAACCCGTTTTAAAAATGGTGGAAAGAAGGAATTAATCACATTAGTTGCCTTGGATGAATAGCACTTAACACTCTGATGCAAGAATTATTAAAAGAAAGTGTTTCTTTTTTTACATAAAATATTTGACTTCTACAAACATGTACACTGATGCATTTCTACAAGTTGATCATTTCATTTAATTCTTTTACCTAGTTTGTTTTAATCGATCAAATATAACTAATATATTGTAACATTCACACAATGTAAATAATGTAATACACGAACAGCAGTGTATTTTTTTTCATCATGTTTATCACAGAGCCCAACTTCCTAATTATAACATTTATTAAGTTAATTGCAAGTTAAACGCGATTAACTTTATTACTTAATTACAGGAAAACGAACTCGGTTTAAAAAAAAAACTTGAAGGAATAAATCACGGAACTTTTGTCAGTGTACAATTTCCTGATACAACTGACGCACACGATACCTCCGCTACTTATCTTAGCAACATTTGCGCCATAATTAGCAATGTTTCAGACCTTTTCAGTAAGTCTATTTCAAGACAAAGCTAGTATCAACAAGTCCAGCGTCTTTTTCTGGTGGCATCGGGACTCTTGGTGAGTAAAATGTGTACTTTTCTCTTCTCCGTTAGCGGCAGCTGCTAAAGCCCCTCCCCTTTCCCCCCATCCGGAAAAATGCGCGTGCAGCTCGGTGTTCACGCAGCATGCAGTGCACGCGACTGTCAGAGCAGCAGGTGATCACCTCTCCTGCATTACCTGACTGAAGTTACCACTGACCCCACAGGGCTTGGTTTACTAATGGATATTAATGCCAACTGATGAAGAGTGTAAAGGAAAACGTTACAAAACGTAAAATTGCTGAAACATGTTGAAGAGTTTTAATCAGAGAACAGCTGGAGATGTTTGTTCCAAACGAGCTGGGAGAAAATCATAGGCAGTGTCCAAATGTAAAAAAAAATTTAAGTCAATATACAAAGACATGATAACTGAGCAGTACAGAAATATTATAGAATGAAGAAATATTAAATACACTGAGTAGTCTATTATTATTGTTGATATAAATGTTGGTATTGTTTTCATTATTATTATTGGCATTATGACTGCATTGCTCCATCACTGTAACTGCTTATTGTACTCATATAGAAGATCATTACATATAAAGGATATTGTTATTATTATTATTATTATGTTCAAATAAACGTTTTCAATCATTCAATCAAAGTACTTAAAAAGACACTTTGCTCCTTTTCTACAGTTCTACACTTTTCTACAGGTCTGTTCAGTTTTGGCCCGCGATGTTCTCTATTTTGTTTTTACTGTTTGAAAATTAAATGCATTTTTGCCAACATAATCAGAACATAAGTTCAGAATATGAATTATTTTATTTATTATTTCATTTAATCATCCCTTAAAATCTATTTGAAGGGAAAAAAAACTTGTTTTTCGGGGAAACTTTTGTTATTCGATTAAAATGTGATTCATCAAGATTAAGTCATTACAAATTTTATATATACATAAATTTCATCATGTATTTATTCTACAATGAGGAGCAGTGTATTGGATGACTCACTAAAGTCTGATAAAGTGATTCATTTGCACACATGCTATCATCATATCATCCATGCTAAATATAAAAATTTGCCTTTAAGGAAGTGTTTGTTGTTGTATATACTATGGATCAAAGGGTTTAAAAAAAAAAAGGTTATTTTGTTTTGTTTTGTTTTTTCCCTGAGGCTGCATGACATAGGTGCATCACTTTGGATGTGTTCACGTGTCTTTTGTTAATTAATTACATCAACTACTATTTTGATTCAGACCAAAAAAAACTTGAATATTTTATGTTTTTCACCTTGACTACAATAATTCAAGGTCCTGTGAACATAAAACTCTTTTCCTACATGCACCTCTTTCTCATCTGCCGTCTAAATGAACATGGTGTGATTACAGTGATTACAGTACTGCACCATTTGATTTTCTGTAGACTTCTTTAAACTGCATAAATTTGCTGAAGTGGAAACATGTTTGTCATACACTTAACCAGACACGCTGTTGTAACACTGCCCCACTTTAATACCTGACATTTACCCACTGTGCTGCTGTGCACTGCAAGGCAGGGTTATGCAGCTCAGTCCCACGAGGGCAATGTATCCCTGCACCAACACACCTAAATCCAATTAATGAGTCATTGTGAAGAACTTTACAGGCCATTGGATCCATTTAATCTGGATCAGGTGTGTTGAAGCAGGGATACATTGAAAACCTGCAGGGCAGAGTTAAATAATCCAACTGGGAGACAGCTTACAGACTGCAGGATGGCAGTGCCATCTGAGAAATAGAGCCGAAGAAAAGAATTTCATTCACTCTGGAATCTGATACGTACTATAGCAGTGCTGTCTTTCAGTGGCTGTCATGCGCCACCAGATTGGTTGTCCCTTTTCTTCTCTGGAAAAGGTCAAGTGGAGCAATGGTCTCCAGCTCCTGGTGGTTTAAAAGAGAGATGAGAAATAAAGTGCAGATCAAAAACAAATGCTAGGTGTAAAATGATTGAAATACAGTGTATGAGCTTCCCCACAGCCTGTATAATAAAATGTAAGTTGTGATTGGATCAAATCAGTACTTGGTAGGGCCACAATTCTCTTCAGCTAAATAAAGATAAAACTGATATTGTGTTTGGAAACAAAGATGAGCATCCAAAATTAGTGTCCACCTGGACTGTGAGCTAAATTTTAACGGCAACATTAAAGCAGTAACCAAGTCAGCTGCATTTCTCATCGATGGATTTTCATATCATCCGTCTATGTTTTCTGTTCCTCATTATTTTAGCGTGTTCTATTTATGTTTCATTTGTAAAATTTCCTCTAGTTTGTTTTATTTCTTCTATTTTTTTATGTAGTCTTTAATGGTTCTTATGTGCCTGGAATCTAAGGTTTTATGTAAAACACTGAGCTGTACTTCATGCTGGTTGTCCTTCTGCTCAGATGTATCACTATGGCAACTTCTCCTATGCCTCCAGCATACATTAACTCCATAAAGCTAGATATATCATATTTAATACATACAGTTTCTGAAACATTTATGGCAGTGCCTTTTCTATATATCAATTTATGGTTGAAACTTTACTCAAAACCCTGTTGTACACCATAAGATACTGGTCTCCTGCACCCTGGTGGATACCATAAAGCAGAAGACTACACTACCAGAGTTTTGAGAATTTATGATATTAAAGGGTAAAAATATACAAAAAAAAAAAAAAAAAAAAAAAAAAGTTCATTTTATTTCAGATTTTGTTAAAGGGTCAAAAAAAGACCTTTATCCCTAGTTGTTGTTAAGTTGTGCTTTAAAAGCAGTGATGCTCACGGTTAATTCAACAAGAGCCGCACTCAATATACTAAGACAAGAGGAGAGACAGTTTAAAAAAAAAAAAAAAAGCGTTACCACGTTACATATCCTGCTATGTTGCCAAATGATTAGCATTCAGCTTTTTTTTAGCAAGGACTCGTTATCCTAAATATTGCATGGAGTAATGGCATTCTGCAACAGTATATGGTGAAAATACAATAATGCCTCCAGAATGTAAGTGTTTCTTTTTCAATCTATATACAGAGCTACCGATGGAGTTCGGTGCAGCTGAAATCAGCCAAAACTGGCAACTCTGACAGGGTCAGTAAGGGCCATGAGGACAACAAAGTTTTTGCAAGCAGCCTGCAGCTCTTGTTTGTGGAGAAAACTGCACCGTTGAGGATCATTATGACGTGTTTAGAAAGCATTTTCAGAAAGCCAGTGGCTGCTTCACGAGCTGCAAGTCAAGAGTCAGTGAGCCGCATGCACCTTGCGAGCCGCGCAGTGAGGAACGCTGGTTTAAAGGGTTAAGAGACTCACGACAGCTTAACTTACTCTACTCTTTTCTATTGTTTTGAATAAAACTAATTTAGCTAATGAAAAATCATCAAACTGAATGACTGAGTTATTTGCTGTTTTCTTTGAAAGTGAATATGCAGCATGTCAAAGTGACAGAAAATAGTGTCAACATTTACATTTTATAATGGATGTTAAAACTACAAGCTAATTACAACCTGTCAACAATGAAAAAGCTTTTCATTAGATCCCCTGAAAACCTGGATGACGAAACAATAATGTGACATTTTGCAGTTACCAACCTGACATTTTTATTTGCTCTTTTGTCTGTTCTTTAGTTTTTCAGAGAAACTTCAACATCCAGTGTTGCATCTAACAAACGTCTCACAAGCTTCAAGCACACACCCGCAACGTATTCATTTTCTAAACACACAACTATACATCTTTGGGTTGAGATGTTGTTGTTTGTACATATAATTGTTCCTTCCTGCTTGGGTGTTTTTCAGCCTGCTAGACACATTCAGCTGATGGCAGCTCCTCCTGTTTTACATGAACACACACACACACACCCAGAGTGCATTATCGTACTGCATCAGGAGGAGCGCTCTGTTGTCATGGTCAGTTAAACCTAAAGATATCCTGGACGATGCTGCTCTTGCTTTATAGTACAGGCCTCAAGGCTCCTCGCAGTTACTTAATCAACTATGAATTCATCTGTACATCAAAGTATTCCTGAGTAAAATGTGATGCCATCTTCCAGAAAGTATAGAGCCAGTTTTCACTGTTAAAACTGGCTCTAATGAATCTTTAAATGTACCTAAAACCCAAATCCAAAAAACTTTGCATGAAAATTGTAAATAAAACCGAATGCATCCATTAGTAAATCTCATCAGTTTCCTGATAAATATGTGATGTTACATTTCACCATTTCATTGAAAATACGTGTTAATTTGATGGCAGTGACTAAAAAGTTGGAACAGGGTTATCATTGTGCAGCATCCCCTGGTCTTTTAACAACTGTAAACATCTGGAAAGTGAGGAGACCAGCTGCTGGAGTGTCACGGCAGAAATGTTGTCCCATTGTGGTCTGATGGAGAAACATAGTTTTTCAGCAGTTCTGGGCTTTTGTTGCCAGGTTTTTCATGATGTGGAAATTGTTTTCTGTTTGTGAAAGGTCTGCAGAAAAGCCAGTTTAGCAGCTGGATTCTGCTGTGGAGCCATGCTGGCTGTAGTGATGGATGCAGGGTGTAGTTTAGCGTTGGCTTTTTGAATTATGCAAAGCCTTCCCTGGAAAAGACGTTGTCTGGATGGAAGCAGACGCTGCTCTAAGACTTTCATGTATTTTTAGCATTGATGCAGCCTTCACAGATGTGGGAGCTGCTCCCACCATAACCAGTAAGGCACAGGTGTCAAACTCCAGTCCCCAAGGGCCAGTACTCTGCAGGTTTCTGTGGTCTTCATGCTCCAACACACCAGACCAAAATGAAAGAATAGGTTCACAAGAAGCTACAGAATCCATTTGATTTGAATCAGATGTGTTGGCAGAAGGAAACAAGAAAAACCTGCTGGATACCGGTCCTCTACGACTGGAGTCTGAGACCCCTGCACTAAGACAACACCATACCGTTAGAGATGCAGCGTTTTCAACTATCCACTGATAACAAGCTCGAAGGAGCGCCATTAGTCTGCTGGATACTGCGTCCATATTTTCCAATGAAAATGTTTCATTTCAGCCAATATGACCACAGAATCGTTTTCTGCAATTTTCAGACAGTTCGTCTCAGATTGGTAAACCACAGAAATGCTCCTTTTTATTTAAACTCACTCATCTTTCTGCTGAATAACCTAATTAGTTGTCATTAATTAGTTGTCATTTTAATGGACCTAGAGTCTGAATAAAGAAAAGAAAGAAAGAAGAAAGATTACTTCTTGAGTTGTTTTCATGTTTTGTAAAATTACCTTTTCAGCATTTTAGGGCCCTTATTTGACCATTTTGAGATGCGCTGCAGCCATCACGTTTAAAATTAGCATTTTACTTTCCACAAAATGGTAAAATGTCACATTTTCATTCATTCATTTACTATCCGTACCACTTAGTCTGATTAAGGGTTGCGGGGGAGCTGGAACCTATCCCAGCAGCCTTTTGGGCAAAAGGTGGGATACACCGTGGACAGGTTGTCAGTCTATCGCAGGGCTTGCCCCAGTTTTAACATTTGATATATCATTTATATTCTACTGTGAATAAAATGGGAATTTATGTGATTTGCTAGCGATTGTATCCTGTTTTAATTTCAGGCTTATTTTGGGTTAAGGTAATGACACCGTTTTAACATTTTGTGTTGTTTGAATCTCCTTTCATTTAAGGACCCAGATTATTTTTCTTTATTATGACTTAATTAGTAAAGTCTTGCACTTTCCTTTTCATTTTATTATGTTTGTCAGTGAGGCACAGCATTAGTTAAAAAAAATTATTGTAAAAGGCATCAATGTGAGCACTTCATGCAAATTTTCACTTCAAGTCCCCCTTATCAAGAAATGCATGGCACCATAATGAAGTCCGTAACAGATCAATTTATTGTTAACAATCACTTGTTTTGGTATAGCGTACTTCAGCAAATGGAGTAAAGAAAACACAGATTAAAATAAGGTCTAGCTAACAATCGCAATAAAAAGAAATAAATAGAAAAGAATCTGATTAAGGTCTAATAACTCCATGTTCATATGAATACATAACATCTACAGTATAAGTTAATAAATTGAAGCTACGGTATAAATACATCACCAGCATGCACAATATTGTATTATGGAGAATATTGGAGCAGTTTTCATCTTACACTGAAGAGACAGTATACTAGGCAAGTGCATTGTCCTGACCAAGAAGAAACTGAAGACAAAGTAAATCCACAAACCTCAAGTCTGCTTGTACAGCTTTCACTTTAACATTGCATGTGCTCCGTTATCGCTTCATCATTCAGGTCTGCGGTTACAGGTGCCTTTTTTCAGAGATCCTGCTGATTGTTTTTAGAGATAGCATTACCTGGAGAGTAATTTTCACTCACCACATTTAAAAAAAAAAAAAAAAAAAAGGTCAATTTTTATTTCGCTATCCAAGTCAAATTGTTTCTCACAAACATGAGGAGCCAAATAGAAGTTGTTACAGTAATGACAATACTGACAATAAGAATTAGGTGTCCAAAAACAGTTAATTTATTTAAGAAAGCACATCAGCACATGAGAGGGACAAGCCGCACTAAGTTTACTTTATGAGTTTGCATTTTTAGTTACAGTATGACTGACTTTGTGACTTAGCCGGACACACACCTGACACAAAGCAAACAAAAAAACGTTTTTTGTTTTTTTTTATTCCATGTTATCCTCAACCACAGAGACAACCTGCTTTTTCACTCGGCGATCATGGGTGCGGTGCAACTAAAGATGCCGGTACGTTTTGGGTTTTTTTTGTTTGTTTTTTTTGTTTTTTTGAAGTAACGCGATGAAGTCCTACACCTCTCCGAGCCGGCTTTCATCTCTGGAACTTGTCTGCTCTCACACTCACTCTCACTCTCGTCTTTCTTTCTCTCCAAGCAAAAAGGCCATGACATTCAAGATTACGCTAAATTTCTTATTTCCCCCGCTGCTCAAGCATTGAAACTGGATTCCTGAACGCTCCACCTGAACGCTCCACCCCTCGCTGATGACGTAAGACAGCTCAGCTTCATTTGCTCTAAGACCAGTCTCGTGCCGCGTGAAGGCATCGTCACGCGAATATTCACGCGGTGATGAACGGCGTGCTTCTTTGCTTCTAAAGTCATATTTTGGCAAATGCTGCAGAGGCTGTCGAGGAGAGGGTTTCATTGTTTTGTTTGTTTTTGGTTTTTTTTTTTAAATATTTTTTTAATCATAGCTTATTTTGCAAACTAAACTCGTCTTCCCTCCTCCGACTTTTTTTGTTTTTTCACTATTAATTTGTGGAAAAATAAAGAACAGCAGCCGCGTCAGTACCATCAGCTAAACTGGCCGCCGATGTTCCACCGCTCCCACCCCACCCTCCCATTTTTTTTTTTTTTTTTTAAATTAAGAACTTTTTAACTATTATTATTTTTGTCATCATTTGTGAGCGCGCATGTTGCGTTTGTTTTGGCAGAATGAGGTTTTAGACTCTTTAGTTGTTGCCCTCTCCTCCCTCGTCGTCCTGCTGGTCGCTCGTCCACAGCGTCAAGTTGTCTCGTAGCAGCTGCATGATGAGAGTGGAGTCTTTGTAGGAGTCCTCGTTGAGGGTGTCCAGCTCAGCGATGGCGTCGTCGAAGGCGGTCTTTGCCAGGTGGCACGCCTGCTCGGGGGCGTTCTGGATCTCGTAGTAGAAGACGGAGTAGTTGAGGGCCAGGCCCAGGCGGATGGGGTGGGTGGGCTGCATGTGCTCCTTGCTGATCTCATGGGCCTCGCTGTACGACTTCTCGGAGGACTCCACCACCGAGGCTCTCTTCTCTCCGGTGGCCACCTCAGCCAGATAGCGGTAGTAGTCGCCCTTCATCTTCAGGTAGAAGACTTTGCTCTCATGCTGCGTCTCGTTGCAGTTCTTGATCAGGAAGTTGTCGAGGAGGTTGAGGACGTCCTGGCAAACAGCCTCCAGCTCCTTCTCGATCTTTTCCCGGTAGGCCCGCACCATCTCGATCTTCTTCTCGTTGCCATCGGCCGACGTCTTCTGCTCAATGCTGGAGATGACGCGCCAGGATGAACGCCTCGCCCCGACCACGTTCTTGTAGGCTACAGAGAGCAGGTTCCTCTCCTCGTTGGATAGCGCCTCATTCAGCTCTGTGACCTGGGCGAATGAGAAAGAAGGAAAGTGCAGCTTTATATTTCTTATTTATGTCAAATATGTGAAAATATCTTAAAATCAAATCGTAATATTAGAAAACTGACAGCTTTTATGCACAAAAAAACACAAAGAAAGAAGTAATCTATTCATTTGTGTGTGTGTGTGTGTGTGTGTGTGTGTGTGTGTGTGTGTGTGTGTGTGTGTGTGTGTGTGTGTGTGTGTGTTGAAAACAATCTGGAGGACAAAAGCAAATAATTTAAAAGAAATAAAAGCTTAAATGCAGCCTGCAGCAAACA
This sequence comes from Telmatherina bonti, assembly GCF_933228915.1. Lineage (NCBI taxonomy): Eukaryota > Metazoa > Chordata > Actinopteri > Atheriniformes > Telmatherinidae > Telmatherina > Telmatherina bonti. Next base: position 29,531,377 of record NC_136628.1, on the reverse strand, counting down.
CATTTAGACCCAAGACACCGTTCCCTGAATCCAGAGGAGAAGCTACACCTCGGACACACTGACATCATCCCCTGAGGTGATCGCTGATTGGCTGTCTGCAGCTCTGAAAGCTGGTTTTGTTTGGACAGGCCTGTGTCTGGCTGGAGGATTTAATCCTTTTTACCCCACTGGGACTGTGCAGTAGAGGCATCTTTACAGACCTTTTCTGAGGATAAAGCCTGTGGTTACTTTCTTTTTTAGCACAGAATTCAGTTCCATGCATGCAGCAAAGCAGGGGGCCCCATCCAACCACATGGAACGACGCTTCACAAAGCCCTCACTGAGCTGCATACTAGTGGTCCCCAGACAAGTATATAAACACTCCAGATTGTGCTCAGTTCTTTATGTAAAGAAGAAAACACAAGCTAATTTTTACTTCTAGTGGTAAAACATCCACATTTAGTCTCTGATGGTAAAAATCCAGCATTGCATTATTCTAACAATCTTGCTATTTGCATATTTAGCAAGAACATGCCCATGTTCATAATCTTAGTTTAGGTAATTAGCATGCTAACATTTGCTAATGAGCAATCACATGATGGTAATGTAATGTTTAGTTTTAAATGAAAGGAGTATAAATGCTAAATCAAAAAGTAAGTTCCCCAATAAAGTCTCCAATGTTTTGGTGATGGAGGAAAATTCCTCGTCCAGTTGGATTTATTCTTTAGAGAAGAGAAATGTCTGCAAAAACATGTCAATACTGCATGTCACGCGCAATAGTTGTCAACGTTCAGGAATTTTAGGCCCAATCACAGATTACTGACAGCAGGACTCACCACTTGCATGGTGATTTGGTCTAAAATTTTAAGAATGTCTCATTTAAAAAAATATTGCAGAAAAAAGGTCATGATATAAGATAGGGCTATGACGATATGCTTTTGACCCGATTCAATTAGATTCCGATTTTTCTTGGGTGCCGATTCGATTTAAATTGCGATTCTTACTATTCTACAATATTGCTGATTTTTGTAGATTAAAAACAAAATAAATGTATGAAACTTTTTTTTTGCTTGTCAATTTTCTTGATTTCAATTAGGAAAAAACAACCCAGTAGCCAGACCATCATTCTGCTGCTATAATGCCCAAGAAGAAAAGTAAAAAGATCAATGAAAACAATAAAAATGACCAAAAAAAAAGTTATGATGGATTATTTTTATTTATTTGTAAAAGAAAAAAAAAAAAAAAAAAAAATCAATTTTAAAATTGTGAAGCAAACAAATCCCGATTTTCAATTTTTCTATTAGATTTTCCCACCTCTAATATAAAAGTTGTTTATTTATCATTTGGTAACGCATCCCATCTGGTGAACCATAACACTCCAAGCTAACGTGAAATCATGCTGAGGCATTGAAATAAAAGCATTTCTCAGTGGGCTGCTCAGTTTTGAACTTCTTCTTTTTTTTCCTATTTTGTTTGTTTTCCCATATAGTATTAGTTGTCTTGCTGTTTCATGACCAAATCGGGAAACATTAAGTTACAGAATCAGAAGTAGTCCAGCAAACAGAAATAAGCATATCATACTAAATGATGCTTGTTCTATAACGACACTGAAAGCCTCATTTTGTTCTGTAATGACATTGAATGCACCATTGTTTGGCTCGCTCTACTGGATCATGTTGCTGTATTTATTTATTTATTTATCTTTTGTTTGTTTTTTAGGCTGACTGCCTTTATTTTTATTTATTTATTATTCTACCTTTTAATTATCTAGTAGCCCCATTGACACAGTCTCATTTACAAGGGACACCTGATACCTGAGAAAGACCTGAGACCAGACAAAACAACATTTTTGATTAATTGGTTTGATTTTGATAAAGTTGCTGATTTATACTTCTTAAGAAAAACGAGAGCTGTGTTTATTATCATGTGCTCATAAATATAGCCACAGTTCTTAATGATAATTAGGCATGTGCGAGTTACTTTACAATAAAGTTATACTGTAAGGTTCATCCTCAACTCTCGCTTTAGGTGGATTTAATCATTTATAGACTTTTCATAAACTTTATGTATCACCAGTAGTTAACAGAGATTTTAGCCTTTTTTTTACCAAAATAATTTAAAAACTAATTTTTTTTATTTTTTTTTTAGATCTTGACAGATCAATGCAACCCAAAATAATTCTTTAAAGACAAATAAATCTCAACTTTGTGATCACATTTGTGGGAAATTGCATGGAAATTTAATTCCAGACATTTGTTGTGATATTTTAGTCTCAACCGAAGAGGAGGAGTAACCCCGTCAGTGAAACCCGACAGGGCAAGTAGAGGGCAGAAAATTCAGTTTTATTCTAAAGGTTGAGTCACCGCATGCATCATCCTTATAACACTGACTGACTTGAGCTTCAGTGTCTTGCTCTGCTGCAGTGACGCTGTGGAAAGCTTATTTCTGTGATGACGTTTGAGCTGCATCAGTCACTCGGAGTCAGCAGCAGACTCACTCTGCTTTTAGTTGACTCAAGAAACTCACAGCAGCAGCAAGTTTCTGTTCATGCAATATGATTCATCATTAGGGCTGTGAGGATATGCTTTTGTCCCGATTCGATTCTTGTTCGATTGTCCGATTCGATTTTTGTAGATTAAAAGCAAAATAAATGTATAAAACTTTTTTTTTTGCACGTCATTTTTCTTGATTTCAATTAGGAAAAAACAACCCAGTAGCCAGACCATCGTTCTGCTGCTAAAATGCCCAAGAAGACAAGTCAAAAGATCAATAACAACAATAAAAATGACCAAAAAAAAGTTATGATGGATTATTTTTATTTATTTGGGGAAAAAAATAGATTTTTTTTTAACAAAAAATCCATTTTAAAATTGTGCAGCAAAAAAAAATCCCGATTTTTTTATTTTTCGATTCGATTTTTCCACCCCTATTAATCATTTGCTCATCCCCAAACACACATTAACACTTGCTTTGTGGTACATACAGTAGTCAATCAGAGATCTACGGTAAAAGGGAGGGAGCAGAGGACAAAGACCAGGCTGTGATGCAATCTCCAGTTTCCAGGGAAACTGCAGAATCTGCTTTGTTTACGAGAGCCTCTCTATCTCTGTTGGACATAGAGACCACAAGTTGCTCTTGAAGAAGACATGGATAATGATGTGGTGAAAGCTGCATCATGGTGGACGAGGATGAGATGAAGAATAAAAGAGGCAAAACCGCAACCATTTCCTCCTGAATTACAACCTGGCAGTAGCACCCAGGACCTGAGGATGCTGATCGGTCTATCTGAACAGTTTATCTAAACATTCTTCTTCAAAATGCCCAAAAGACCCTGGATAGCACCCTCATTCTGTGGCTTAATCCATTCATCAAATCCTAAAAGCTATTGATAGGCTGACATTACATTTGGTGAACTACTCAGCTGTTCAGAAAGATTAGCCTATAGACTTCAGCAGCGCTGCCAAAATGTTGACATTTCTCCCACAGAGAGAAAAATGCAATTAAATCTGGTGGAGAAATTCTTTCTCCCAAAAGAATAAACCCATTTACCCAGTTTCCTGACATTTTCATTTCTTCTCATTGTACTGCTGAAATATTAACGGTTTATAGTGAAATCATGAAAAGACCTGTGTTTATATTAACAATTATCTACTACAATACTGAATTTCCCCATGGGGATTAATAAAGTATTTTTCATTAAATTTCATAACTATTAGCTTGACTACACTAAATACAAAACAAAAAATGGTGGTTTTCCAAAGTTAGAAGTAGGTCAGACTGTTGTGTATCAAGCCTTCAACTTGGTGCAAAAGAAAGTAAGTAAACAGAGTAAATCAGCCAGGATTAATGTCCTGTTTAAGGTTAATGCTCAACACGCCTATGCACACACACAGATCCTGATATTATCAATATCAGGATATTGATCCTGATATTATCAATATCAGGATCTAAAGTATTGCTTGCACTGCAATAACTGGTAGGTCATAGACAAATAATGTCCGACTCCAGACCCTCATGTCCTCAGGTTTTAGATGTTTCCCTGCTGTGTGTTCAATGAACAGCCGTACGTTGAACATCACGAAAACCAAAAAACTCTTCTTCATCCAAGCTGTTGCCCTCTGGCAGCTACAGGTCCATACGAGCCAGAATAATGACATCACCAATACTGAAGTCAAAGCTGCACTCATGTGACCTGCACTGACTTATCTAATATCCCTTAATGTATTGAATTCTGCATCTTCACTGGCTTTGCTTGTTTGTTGGGATATTTCTTTAGTGTTCTTGTACTATTTCTTGTACATTGTGTCTATATTTGTGCTCTTTATGAAACTACTTTTTTATATTATACTTTGTATAATGACAACAAAAGCTTTTTATTCTGCTCTATTCTTGATAACATGCCTCACTCTAGGGCTATTTTTATGGCATGTCACGATATACGATATATATCTCAATACATACCGTAGCCTTGAATTAAGGCTTTGGTGCAGACAATCACATCAGTAAGATGATTTTGTGTCTCCATTAAAACATGATTGTTTATACTGCATTAAGATATGCTGGTTTTAAACATTCATGCCAAAAGGATGAAATTGTAACGAAGCAAATTGATCAAAACCGCATTTATTGAATAGTTAAAGCAGTGGCAAAAACATGTCTTTTTTTTTTCTTTTTTTTTTTTGTCATTTTAAAACTAAAGTGCCTTTGCATGATGTAATAAATGCAACGTATGAAAATACGCGCTCTAGGGGGGGACTTTTCAAATGATGAAATAAATTTGTGGTAAGACTACTTTTTGTGGCGACATACTTTGCATACGACAGTTGTTTGGTCAACATCGTCTCTCCGGTATCCAAACCACCGCCAGATGAAGGATCCTGTACTATTTTTCTTCGGAACAAATTCTTCCTCCTCCATTTTTTTGCAACTCACGCTGCTACTGCTACTGGAGTTCTCTGCTAGAAAAGCTGCTACACGCTGCCTCTCATGACGTAGCACGTAGCTCACGTTTTGTACGTAACGAGGTGCGCTTCCTTTAACTCTCTGTGCAAAGTGGAGCAGAGAGTCGAGGTGGAGTGAGAAAACCCCGCCCACAGCTAAAAACAACTGTGTGACAACAGGCTGCTCGAATATGACGAAAATAGACATCTTCTATATCCCACAGGGGACTAGCCACGATATCTCAAGTATATTCGATATATCACCCAGCGCTACCTCATTCGAATGAAAAGTTCTGCACAAACCTGTTATTAACCTATTGATTTGAGTTGGATGTGTTGCAGCAGAGAAACACATAAAACCAACAGGACAGGAGATTCCTGCTACAGATCCTCTCTCCCTGCTCATGTTTTGACTTCATTCAGTGCTAACAATAGGACCGCAACAATGCAGCTCCAAGGTTGGACAAGCCAGATTCCTCCTTATGCTGGTTTTAAGCCTGAATAAAAGAAGTTTATGTCCAGAAGTGCATCTGAAATAACAGCTAAATCAATACACAAATCAGTTTAATGTAGATGGAGGCAAAAGGAAAAGACTTGAATCCACTCGCAGTAGGGCTAGGGGATATGGCCAAAAAATAAAATCTCCGATTTTTTTAAACCAAATACGATTTTCGATTTTAATCAATTTTTTTCCCTTTACTGTAAAGAAAAAGAAAAAAAATGACAAATGTCAAAAATTATTCTTTTTCAAAAATGCTTTTATTGCGATCAGCCTAAAAGTTTACCTAAATTTAAAGTGCAACTAAACAAGCTGTTAAACAAGATTGTAAAAAGAGATGGCAGGCGCTGCCACTGTAAACATTATAAGAAACAACATGTTTGTACTAGTGTGTTTCCACTGTGAGCCAGTTTTTAAGTTTTGATCATAAATTTAAGAACAGGTCTCACTTGTGTAATTTTATTCTAAAATAAAAAAACTGATAAATAAATAAATAAAAATGCCTCCTTTTTGAAGAAAACTAGTGATTCCTTTTAGAGTATTTTGACATTAAATAGCCAAAACAATTTCCCACATTGGCAATGAGGTAATAAATGTGAATGTTTCTTTACACTTAACATGTGTTTCGAGAAAACTGACCTCTTTGATACAAAATACTATTTTGAAAAAATCCCTGAATGTTATTAAAGCTATATTTCTAACATACATGTATTATTACATTCTTGCTGTTTTTTGTTTAATTTACACATTTTTGGCACAAAGACGAGCCTGTCAGCTGCATCTGGCTTCAGACCGCCGTGGCATGTAACGATGCCCCCGCCCACACTGAAAAGCCTGCGTTTCCATCACACCTAGAACTGCGCAAAAACTAAATATCATCATAAATCCCACTGCTATAAAAGTTTTTACGATCTCAAGAGGTGGTTTTTCAGACATTTCAATACAGAACTATATTGCAAAAGTGTAATGGAAACACTTTCTTTGCGTTTACGTGTCCACAAACGTGACGTGGGGGGTCGTGACCAGTTAATTCCAGGTAAAGATGGCGCGGTGTGGAATATATAACAGAGAATTTCAGAATTTTAGAAAAGAAAATGAGGGAGAAAAGTTTCAAAAATCCTAAGCAAATTCTCCGCAGCAAGTAAAAAAGCGTCAAATAACGCTACGTGCCCACTTTGCATTAACCGCATTTATGAAACATGATGCTTATGTGCTAAGCACAGTTCAACGGAAACACCCGCAAATCACAACTGTTGTTTGTTGAAACGTATAAAATATTGTTTTTATTTTGCAACAAAATGTAATGGAAACACAGAGGGGGCACTTCTTGTACGTTTCTAGCTGCCATGTTGTTGTGTTTATCCGTTTCTGTGGGAAACCAGCGGGAGCGCGCTGACGTCACTATAAGGTACGGAAGCCCAAAAGGTGCTGTGGGGGCAAAAAAAAAATCCAGATTTTCATAAAAATAAATCGTCATAAACAGCAAATTCGAATTAATCGATTAAATCGATTAATCGCCCAGCCCTAACTCTCAGACAGTTCTGCTTTTGTGTATATTTTACAACTAACCAGCCCACACACATGCAGAAATGGAATACCACATTTTCAGGATATTACACAACTTTAGTATTGACCTTTTCTTTACAAGTTTACAAAACCTGAATCTCCCTTCACACCATGATCCAAGTCAGACAGCAGCAAGTCATTCTAATAGTGGAAGGTCTTTTTTTTACCATTATCAGAGTAACCAGAGATGGATTATCTCAAGAAGTGCTTCTATAATGACTTTCCATTACTAACATCTTTGAGTCTTAAGAACATAAGCCTGTTACATACTCCACGAGAAGCAAGAACTGAGTTCTTGTTCTCGAGGCTGCAAGAACAAGAAAAAACGTCTTGTTCGTCAGGTCCATACATACTACACGAGAAGCACGTCTGCAGTGGGGAGGGATCACTGCTGGGGGCAGATGTCTGCTTTATGTGCAATGAACCCGGTTGTTACCTCCGCCGAGGAGGTTGTTTTCCCCGGCGTCTCTTTGCTTAAGATAACTTAAAAGGTTACGGATGGATTTTATAAATATTTCAAGAGTTGTTGCAAATGTAAAAATGAAGAACTGATTAAATTCTGGTGGTGATCAGGATCACCGTTTGGATCCAGGAATGTTTTAAAAGGATTCTTAAACATTGTGCTTGGCGGAGGTTTCCGCTCTCCGAGTTTCTAGTTTCATATTTAACGAGCAGCTTCGTCCGCGGCAGGGCGGGTCGTGCACGTGGCTGGGTCCGAGTGTTTTATTGCCACATGTAAAAATGTTCGTACTTTCTCACCACCTCGATCAGCTGTTTTATCAAAACAATCCTTTTTGCCGGCAACAGCAAACACACGGAAGCAGCAACTCCGCTTCATGCTTTCTCTGTGTTAACCACGCCCACCTCCAATGTCCGACCAATCACACGATACTTCTCGGAGCCCCGCAAGAAAAAAGTTCTGCCAGCCCGGTGTGTCAAGAACTGTCCTCAAACACGTCCGCGAGAACAAAATTACGTCATTTTCTTCTCGGAGCCTCGAGAACAAGAAAAAAGTTCTCGCTTCTCGTGGAGTATGTAACAGGCTTTAGTCAGAGGCCTTCTGGACTTAAATACCGTCTGAAGGAAGCAAACCTTTTTTTTTTTATCTCACTTCTTGTTCTACAGGCCCATGCCTGAGTTCAAACTCAAACATTTAAATAACCACCATGCTCTGGCTTTTTCAAGTGTGATCAACAACGCAATCAACATGGTTTGAAGAGGTGTGTACTTGTTCAATAAGGCCTCTACACAAGATGCAGTAAAGATTAGCATTGTCATAAATTAAATGACCTTTGTACTCTAAGTATAAAATTGAGCAAGCAGTAAGATGGTGTAGATTGCTTAACAATCCCACTTAAAAGCGCAGGATTAAGTCCTCCCACCTCCATAATTTGTCTGAAGTGTAGCCTCAGCACTCTTTACCTCAGCTCATTGCATCACATGGAAAGTAAATGAGTATCTGACCTACAGCATTTGTAGGAGTAGGTCAGTGCCAGAGCAGCAGAGGTCAGAAAAACAGGACCCAAACAACTCATCTGGACAAACATGGCTGCCTTTTGTTTCAGAAGGCTGTAGGGCGAGCAGAAAGCCCTGACGGAAGCTGTGCTGCAGTGATGACAATGGAGCTCTGTCTCCCCGTAAAGCTCATCAATCGTGCCTGCTCTGTCATGACTCATCCTTACACAAGGCTGTCAAACTTTCAGACAACTGCGTGTGTTAATACAAGCATAGGCCGGTCAGAGCAATCGATAACTTCCTCCACGACAACTGGCCGTTAATATCCCAGCGAGTCCTACGGTGTGGAGGCTGCGTTAGCACTGAATGTACGCCGCCCTTTATCTCCATTTAACGCCACAGTTCCACAGCTCTTCTTTCTCTCTGTTTCACGCTTCCCTCTGTCTTTTCTTGCTCATTTGCTTTCCCCCCTCTATCCTAACCTGATGTGACACCCCCCCCCACCAACACTCTTTCAGGCAGCAGAGCACAAAGGCACCGTGGACAACCTGACGTCACTAGCAGCGTGAATAGAGTTGGCCCAACTGACCACAAAGAGCCTGGTGGTGCGGAGGGAGGGTAGTAGTGAGGCAGCGTATGTGTTTCTCAGAGATGATGCTTTAACGCAGGCTTCAAGAAGCTCTTTGTCGCCATGCAAACATTTATGATTACAGCTTATCTACAACCCAAAGTAAAGGTTGCTTCTAAATAAAGAGTTGTTCATTTAAAAGAGGGAGAAGCCAAATTAAGGCATTGGACTATCCTGGAGATGTCAAACACTAGCAGCTAAAAGCTGAAAGAAAAAAAAAAGAAAGTGTGCAGCACATCTCTGCTGTGTTAAAGCCAACATATTTTCCTGTTTAGCTGCTGCTGTCAGAGACAGATGTGTTCTGTTGCACAGTTCAAAGGTGACTTTCCAAATCACAGCGATGACTGAGCGAAACCCCCCCCCCCCCCCCCCCCCCCCCCCAAAAAAAAAAAAAAAAAAAAAAAAAACAGATGTGACTCAACAGAATATTTAACGGTGGCCTGCAGTGCAGCTACTAGCATCTCACATTAAATACAAGACTGGATCCTTCATGTTGATATTTGGAGCCACATTACACTCATGACATGTAAATTAAAGCAACACTGGTGATGACTTTGCTGATGTCTTATTGCTTTACTAGTACTGTCACCGACTGCAGAGAAGGCCATGTAGTCCGATGTAGGCCTGAAACAGTCAACAAATAATGCCTTCCATGGAAGCAAAACAAAAGTAACCTCTATTCTCAATTATAAAATGCAATTTTAGAAGGAAAACGTATTACAATAAATACATGAGAGGGTAAAAAAAAAAAAGCCTGTTGTCTGTGTGAGAGTTCTTGCTGATCATTGTAGTTTCATGTATGATGCGTTGTTGCAGTTCTCTGGGAAATGTGTTGCTGTTACACTGACTGATGCAGAGGTGACTCTCTCCATATAAAATGATTTTAGTATTAATACACAATGGTCAATGAGAATTCTAATAATAATTGGCATACATTATTTTCAATAAATGCACACGTAGTTCCGCGAGTTAAATCACTGTAATATCCCTCCGTTACGGGGCCTCACCATAGCAACGTGTTAATCAGCTGGTTCAGATCAGCTGTCTTTTAACAGGTGAACATGAGAAATGCACTGTGGCATGGATTTTGAGGTGAATTTCTATATTTTTGGCCAAAATAAAACATGACAAATGGGAAGAGGAGGAGTGGTGAGCGCCCTACCGTTATGGGGCGTCACCATAGCAACGTGTTAATCAGCTGGTTCCGATAAGCTGTCTTTTAACAGGTGAAAGAGAGAAACGCGCTATAAAAAGTACATCGAGGCCAACATGAAATGGTTCCTACACAATTTGTTATAAAATGTTTACTGTGTGGGACCTTGGTACAAGCGAATTAAACAACTTGGATCCGAGCATTAGATGGTTATAATAAACTCCGCTGCGCGTCGTGGTGTTCTAGACGCGTCATGCCGTCTATAACAGTCTGATGAACGGCGTGTCGTTGTTTAATCCTTACATAAACCATCTGTAAGAACTGGATCTGAGCAGAAACTGCTGCTGCATCATGCTGTCTCGTTATCTAATTAATGACTTCCTGAATAAAAGCTCATCTGAGTGCTGAATTAGGAGACTTTCTTCTTAAAGTTTAGAAGTAAATGGGCATGCAGACCAAAAACTGCCTTCTTATGGGGTTAAACATCCAAGGTCCAAAGACTTGTTTAAAAGAAAGAGGCTTTCAGATAGAAGAAGGTGATACTAGGCATCTGCTGAGTGTTGCAGGGTAATACTGAAAGGTCATCAGACATGATGAGAATTTTTTCTTACGAAAAAGAAAGAAATACAGGTCTTTTTTCTCCAAAATTGTTGGTGGTGAGTATGTTCCAGCCTAAATCATTGCATTAGTACACTGTTAATCTCCCATGATCAACCATACATCAAGTAAATGTCTAATATATGTACATGGGTCAATATGTGCACAAATGGAAGCCTTTTTTAACATAACCTGCTGCAGAAAAAGATGTCAATAGTTTCCTTTTTATTGGCTAATAAGGAGGATGTAAAGTTAAAATTATGCTACTACAGGCACTGCGGTTTGCTGGTGACTTGTCCAGGCTGTACCCAGCCTCTTGGTCACTGGTTGCTGGGATGGACTTCAGCTTCCCACAACCATGAATTGGAGAAAGTGGTTAAGAAAATGGATGGATAGATGCTATTACAGCAACAGCAACTACTTTTTCCTCGAATTCTTTACTGTTACTGGCTACGTAAAACGGCACCAACGGCTAATTTGTTAGGTAGCCTACAGTGGGAAAGCTCCATTGCAACAGTTTTTAGTTGATGTTTTTCATTTATTTCAGCTGACGCAGGAGATGAGAATTAGCCTAAAAATTTGCATATCTTTGCACCTAGCTAATTTGAACCTATGCACACACACGCACACAAAACAACCTGACTTGTGGCAGAAGAAACAGCTGATAGAGATCATAGGATTGATTACAAGACTAATGGCGTGACCTGGCTTCATGTTTTCTAAACCCTCAGCACATGCAGCTGCTTGTCACATCTGAGCAGGCAGAGCTGCTGAGCAGAGCATCACCTCATGATAACAAACGTAGCTGCTGTTCATACATATGATGTTGGTAAGTTTAATATTTTGGCTTTAAAAATATATTGGACTTTGAAATCTCAGATGTTTTATTGGCTTGTTTTTTATGCCCTTCACCATCACATTCCACTATAGGTCGGCTCCAGTACTGGCCCAGATATCTGGACTGGAAGCGCTGATGGTTGCATGCAGAGGTCAAGTCAGCAGAATCCAGTTAACTGGTCAACACTGAAAATTGCCTTTTTTTTTTTTTATACTGTGCAGCCGTGTGGTGCACCTTTTCCTACTCTTTCATGCATAAGATTTTGTGGCTAAAATATTATGAATATTACTCTTTTAAACGCAATCTGAAAAGACTAAATTTGTAGTTTTACTCCTGATACAGTTATGATGATCAGGGTGAAATAAGGTCTGCTTTGGTCAAGACCTCAATGAATCTTAACTCTGTTATATTGCCACAGATCAAAAAGTACTTTAAGGTATTTAGGTTTAAAATTTTGATGTCTGAATAATTTAAAATTAGCTTTATAGAAGATAAAGATTTATTGAGACTGCCTAACAATTTGGTGACAGGTGCTGTTTTAATTAAAAATACTATTATGTCCTCAGTGAACCCTCGGATGACCACCGCCACCCAGTGAGCTGGACTTTAACATGCTTGTACTTGTATCACCAAATAACCACAGCAGGTGCTCCCAAAATTTAATGTGGTTAAGAATAAACCTCTTGTTTGCAAATGGAGATGCACAAATTTGCATTTTTTTTCCCAATATCTGAAATTGGATATCTGTCGATACTGATATTATCCGATATCAAATCAGTTTAAAGGTGCAGGTGTTAAATAATGCTGCATCTAAACTTTGGATACAGAGTAAAAAACAAAATCATATACTATATAATTATATATATTAAATGTTCTATATTACACTAACTGATTCTGCATCAACATATTTTGGGCTGTGGATCGGTAAATTTTGTCTAATATCCAATCCATAAATTAAGTCAATATCAGTGCCCAATACCCATATTGGATCTGATCTGTCCCAAATATATTTGCAAATCCCATTAACTATTGTGTTATCTTATTCCCAGGAGAAGCTAAAAATTTGTATTTTAAAAACTAGTGGAAAACTCAATTTATCTTCTGGCAACAATGTTATAAAAAGGCTGAGACAGGGCTGTTTTTATCACTGTGTTGCATCCTTCCAATTAACAAAAAACATCTGGATACTGAGTACTTCTGCAGCTGTAACTTTAGGAGAGGAATGTCCTATTTTTGTCTGATTGTAGCTGCTCAGCTGTTCTGGGACCCTGTAATATTTTATGTTATGCCATGTAATGGCTGTAGATGCTGCAGGTAGTTTAGCAGCGTCTTGCTGAAGGAAGTAAGGCCTTCCTAGGAAAATGTGACTAGATGGGAGACCTGTGCTCTAAAATCTGTGTTTACATTTCAGCAGTGAAATTGTCTTTTCCAATGTAAAAAGACACAAATGCTCCTCCATTTCATCAGACATGCTGAATATTCTTTAGCAATGTGGACAATTTCACTGCTCTTTAGTCTAGAGAGCATGATGTCCATGACTCATAAATATGAATTTCAAATTTTGATTAACCTGACCACAGGACAGTTTTCCATTTTCTCTCTGTCTATTTTAACTCGCTCATTGCACATCAAGTTTTTGAGAGCTTTAGACTCACTTAATGGTAAAAACTTTGTTAAAACCCTGTTGAAAAAAATCTCAGACTTGTTTTATTCCCCTTGGTGGATGTAATAGTGGCTCCGCTTACATGGGAGTTTTAATTCCGAATAAAAGTTAAATCAGCTTCAAACTGGTGAATAATGGCCATGTAAACACCAAATTCAGAATTAAAAAGTTATTTTGGAATTAAACCAAATTTAGAACTAATTTGGAAGTGGCTGGTTTATTCACATTTTAAATTCAAACTATATTATTCCTCTGTTATGTAAACCTTATTTTTGCTCTAAGTTAATTCTGATCGTTCTGTGCATGCTCCATGCCTTGTCATGTCTCATGACACACATATTTTGCGCATTTGTTTTGCCTCCCGTGTTCTGTAGTCTATTTTTCTTCTCCTTCTCTGCTGAAACAAGCGAGGGAATATGCTCGTGTTGAGTTTGTGCTTTAAAATTATAATCAAAATAGCAGCAAAACTGGTACTTGTTATGTAGTTTTCCTTGTTACGACCACAAAGACGACAAGCAGGAAGCAAACATTGTTTACTTCTGGTAGACGTAAGTACATCACGTCGGCCTCCTGTCCAATCAGAATCCTTCCCAACCCGCTGATCTAAAGTGGAATTAAGTAAGGACGTGTTTCCATTTAAACATAAATTTGGAATTGGTATTTCCATGTAAACTTGTAGGAGAATATTGCTCATTTAGACTTATTTCTTTCCAAATTAAGAATATCATGTAACCGTACCCAATGTGGGCCCAAAAATCAAAGGCATCCAATGGTAATTTTGGTGTCCAGATTTTCTGAATATGTTGATTGTATAATGTAGATCAGATTAATAGTAAATGTTTTTTAAGTTCACGTTAATCTATATTATCTAAAAATTCCTCCATAATTTTTTTAATCAGTCTACCTAATATCCACCCATCTTTTTATCTGAGAGTTTCTGCTTCTCTAAGGTGCTCTTTTTCATGGCCATTTGATGCCAAATAACTTAAACTAGTGGCAACATGTTCATCCAGCTGGTTTCTCTTCCCTACCACTTACTTTCCAATCTGGTCCAATATTTTTGTGTTTGTAACAACACATTTAAAATGAGTTATTATTATTCATTAAATTGTCACATTTGGAACATTTGTACGTTTTCCATCTTTGAAATCATTGTTTTCTGTTTTATTTTCTTACACTTTACACACTATCCCACCTTTTTTAATACTAATGCACAATGTTACAGATGTACAAATGCTGCATTGTTTGGAAACTACACACAAAATTTCATAAAACCTTTGCATAAGTCTAGATGTTTATCATTTTAAATAGCTGCTCCAACTTATGAACTACTGTGGCTGAAGGCTTGGGTAGGTGTGTCCGTGAAATGGTTGTTAATGTCAAACACATTATTGTTCCTGTACTCTGGCAGTGAGTAAACAGAAGTAAAAGCTGACATCAAGATTCATTAGCTGCTGATGAACTCTTATAAATGTAAAGCTGCTAAACGCTGTGAAATGAACTGTGTGATGGTGTCCGTGGGTGGGTATGTACTTTAGTGACTCACCACTGAGTCAAAACAAATTTCAAGCCATGGTGAAACTTTGTCAGATCTCACTGGACATCTGAGGTTTCTGTTCAGTCAGATTTGGAACTCACAACATAAAACCTACAAACTTTTCAGCCTCATAAAAAAGGCTCATTTTCCAGGCTTTGTATATGCAGACAGAGCACGAGTGGTAGGAAAGTACAGCAGGGTTGGTGATTCATATGTGGAAGACAAACCTTCAGTGGTTTCTACTGGTACATGACTGTGCACTATAGCTCAGTGGATCCATCCAAATAGCAACTGTATCAATAACTTTTTTTTTTTTTCAATACCAATACCAATTCAATACCAATGCTATTATCAGCATTGTTTAGCACCAGCGTGATGATATTTTTCTTGCAGATGGCTTTGGGGACAAAAAGCCAAAGAAATGAATGACAGCCAACAAATAGTAAGTTTTGCTTTTGTTGAGCTAATTTGCAATGTAGACTTCATTTTTCTCAAACTATGTGTTATTTTATGACTTTTTTTTAAATGTTGTTTTATGTTGTTTCTTAACAAAAAAGCTTTAACTTACATTTTTCACTTCTGCCATTTAGTATAAACCCTGTATTTAGTATAACCCTGGATTGATACCAAAATGTGCAATTTCACCCAGCCGTACTGCAGACAGATTCTTTAATAGAGTAACAATTACAACCTGATCTAGTTTCATTCATTATCCCATAGTTTATCAATTATTCCACAATAATGAGCAAACAGGCCCACAGATTAAGCATCCACAAAAACTGTTCAGACTCTGATAGATGTATTACCAGTAATAAGCTTATTAATGCGTAAGAAGCTGCAAACTTACCAAAATAAGTTTTGTTTAGTTTTTTTTGCTATAAAGCCTGATTTGTTTGGATAATTAATTGTTCTGTGCTTGCATTTTGTGTTTAAATACATCTTTTTTTTTTTAGCAATAAAAACAGTTATAGCCGTTTTTATTAATAGCCCATTCATACAATGTGTTTTTCATGGAGGATTACCGTACCTTGTTTAACTTTAAATATGGTGGAAGCCTTGGCTATATGGACTTCTTTAGGCAAAGATGTGAGTGCTGCAGCAGGGTGTTAAAATGCAGGCTGGCATTAAAAGAGTAAATCATTCACAGAAAGCTGACAAGATAAAACTTCTAGGAAAAAAGACAATAAAACTATGGAGTTTATCATTTACTGAAAAGAGAATAAATAAGCTGGACTGAGGACAAAAATTAGGAATGCATCGATCCACTTTTAGCGAGTTCTGATCCGATACCAATATCTGAAATTTGAATATCTGCAGATACCGATGTTTGCCGATACCAAATCTGTTTATGTGAACATTGTTGTGACTATCATTAGTCACAATAATGTTATAACTGCAGTTCCAGATGAACTGTAGTTAAGACTGACATCTTACACAGTTATTGCTGTTACAACTGTGTAAGATGTAATAAGGTTGTAATAAATGACCCATCTTTTCTTAAGTTACCTCACCAACACAAATATAATAACATTACAGATCTAACGATTTCAACAAGCTTTATTTTAATTTGGCACATTTGGCCCAAATACAGCTCTACATGTGTGGTTTCAAATCAAAGATCTCACTTTTAGTGTTAGAAAAAAAGTCACATTTTAACATTCAAGGCTTTTATTTCTTTTAAAACACGTCCGAAGCATGTCATCAAACACATCTCCACTGGCTTGACTAGTGTGGTATCGGGTATCGGTTGTGGTATCGGAACACTTTTAATACCAAATAAAAGTACACACACATGGTATTGAGCTACCGATACTGATATTGGTATCGGTGTTTTTTTTTTTTTTCCTCTATTTTACCCCCAAAACTGTCCAGGTTAGCTGGAAAAGGATTGTTCCTAAAAATATATATTGCAAATATTATGAAAAAACACTAATAAAAACATTCCTCTGCATTTGCACCTTGACTTGTTTAATCAAAGCTTTAAGGAAGAGTAATTACTGTCTAAAGTTTGCTGCTGTGCTCCCATGTGGATGGTGTGATGTAACAGCTTCATCTCATATGCATACTCTATGACTGATCTCTATATGTTAATATTCAGCATTCAGTGTGACAGTCTACCAGGCAATGCTGAGCTTTATCCTGCGTTGGACCAGTTGTTTGGTCCTCTCACATGAACCAGGAGTAGTCAGAGCTTGCCTCTTGATGATCTGGGCTTTTTTTTGTTTTTAACTCTTACATATCATCAGCTATGTTAACAAGCTGACTGATGCCTGCATGTATCATCTTGCTGCATTGGATTTATTAGTGAGCTGATGCCAAATTAGTGTGTTAGTGTTACAAATTTACAAAATGACAGAAAACGAACAAAAAAAGGATTTAAAACCACTTCTCAAGATTGTACCTAGTATGATATCAGCTTACTATTCTTCTCCAACAGTTCATAAATGAAATCCCTCAACATACACAACTGATGAGGAGAAGATACCATCATGCCCATATCGACAGAGCCTGGATCCTTAGTGTTGAGCTGGTTGGGTGTGCCACTTTTTTCCTTTCTTCTTCTTTTTGTGACCGGGGCAAATGTCACGTCTGCAGTGACAAGGGATTCCCCTGAAATGATGGGCGAGGAAGCAGACACACCCCGCTGTCCGGTGCTGCAGAGAGACTGGCTGGGTGAGGGACAGCGCTGCCTCTCTGACTCGGCATAAATGGGGAAAGAGGTGGAGCTGAACCCCCGCTGGCACCACTACTGGTCCTGGAGAGCAGCATGCAGCATGTTCTGTGAACACTGACAGCTTTACTTGTTGAAGCTAAAAGTGACATTTAACACACTGTTGTTGTTTTTTTTACTAATACTGCTTTTCCCTACTGTTGCAGAGGTTGCCTGTTACTAAAAGCAAACAAGTTTGACTCTATTGTCTTTAAATTTAAATAAATATGAAGAAAAATAGCATCAAGACCATTTGTATCCTAATATAAAAGTATATTGAACAGCTTCCACCTGCAATATACTCTGATATCATTAGAAATAACTCACTACTGGTGAATAAAGCCAGTAAATAAGAAGACACAAGTATGGTATGGTCATTCTTTTCAAAAACTAAGCAAAGGCCTTAGCTCACTACACATAATTCCTTCACTTTTGCCACCATTATTCCTATTCTATCCTAGTTTCCACACACTCATCATAGAGTGAGATGGAGATGCAGCTTTAGTGGAGCTGTGATAAAACACTGCATGTGAAATGGTGCACTACGGGTGGGCCTGTGCTGCATCCTGGCAGATGCTGCGGCACGCCTCTGTGTGGGAACCTGCTGGAAGAGGTCGAGGACGCAGGGATGCGGTTGCTACACGCCATCGATTAATACAAGCGCTTTGTCATGCTCACGGTGTGCAGCTACAGAAAAAAAATGAGAGGGGAAAAAAAAAAAAAGAAAAAGGGGTGGAAAAGGGAGGGTAATTTACTGCAATATGACATCTACAGGAGATGCTTCTGGAAAGCTGTCCGTCCACCATCACACCCACGTCTGACACGTTTGCATTTTGTGCGCTGTTTCTGCGCCAATCGATTGCGATCAACCTTCAGCCAACAATGCCCTTTTCCCCAATGCGCCAAATGTGCAGCAGTGAGAGGCAGCAACGCCTGCTTGCTCCCCACCCACCCTACACGCACACACACATACACACACATCCAGCAAAAGAAAGGTGGCATTTGACAGTAAATGGATGGCTCATTATGTCGGGTAAACCGGAACACGACCATCAGCACAGCCTACGATGTCACTCGCATCACCATGGTACCACCGAGCTCGCCCTCTGCTCCAGCATTATGCGCATCTTTCCATTGGGCTGGATTTTGTCAGCCTTCACCAGGATGAAAATGGATATTCAGACACATAAAGACTAGACCACCTCCTGTCGATATTTTGTGCCTTTTTGTCATCGGTTGTGTAAAATCCAAGCAGCCTGGTCGTTTGGGAAAGGAGCCTGGCGAAAGGCACCGCCCCAAGATCAAACAGTCCGCATTCAGACAACCGCAGAAAAACCGCCAATAAAGCATCCGGATTTGCTCTAAATCTTTTATTCCTACCAAATCTCGTTGTATCATTTTGGTTTAAATAAATCCCCTTTCCTGCGTGGAAGCGGCTGAAAGGGGAGCGCTGCCTGGGAGGGCCTTACAGCCATGTTCATGTGATGTTGCCCAAATCTTACCATCGCAGTCCTTCACAGCGATCTGGGTTTTATCTTTCCTACAAATGCGCTCTTTAATCATGAGTTTCATACACCAATTTTATGTGGCTTAAGTCCAAACGCGTCCTCTCACAGGGGACACCGTCCCTTGTCAGCGTTTTGCCCCCCCCCCCCCAAACCTCACCCCCATGCATGGATAGCCAGCTTTTTCTACATTTTTTTTTTTAACATTTACATACAGCAGTCTATGTGGTATTTATGACAGAAGATGAGAAAGGAAGGAGAAAAGGTCATTACAGAGAAAGTCTACTTACCGATTTCATGGCAGCTGCCATATCATCATACCTCTCTGCCTGCTCGGCCAGCCTGGCTTTCTGCACCAGTTGCTCGCGGTCTACCATTTTACTGGTCGTTTGTTTAGCTGTCTTGTGTGTTTCGGGGCTAAAAAAGTCTGAATATGCACGTTGTAATGCAGAGTAACGGCACCGGGTCCTGTCGCCGCAGCTGCTGCCTGCTGTCTGTGCGCCTGCCGACGGGACACCCCTCCCCCTCCGAGCGCAGCGCTCTCCCTGGGTTGTGTCACCACCCAAAAAGGCGTGTCCTCTCCGGGTGACGTAACGAGCCAGGCAGCCGGGGAAACTGGCGGCACAGCCCACCCCACCTACCTTTGATTATTCACGGAATAAGATTGGGTTGTGGGGAAGTAAAAGTTTCCATGAACACACTTGACTTCATGTGAAAAGAAAGTTTGCACAGAATACAGTAATTTTTTCTACATAAACTGTGAAGAACAAAGCCAGATTTGTTAATAGGGAATGGGAATTTTACATTATCGGCTGTGCATCATGTTGGCATCTACAGTAACCTCCAGCAGATCTGTGATCCTACTGTTTTCCTTGTTTGTTTTGGTCACTGTTTAGACCAAAAGGATTTTTTGGGGGGCTGCATGGTGGCATAGTGGTTAACACTGTGGCCTCACAGCAAGAAGGTCCCTGGTTTAATCCTTGGCTGGGTTTGCATGTTCTCCCCATGTATGTGTGGGGCTTCCTCCCACTGTCCAAAGACATGCATGTTATGTTAATTGGTTACCCTAAATTGCCCTTAGGAGTGAGTGTGGGTGTGTGTGGTTGTTTGTCTCTGTGTGGCCCTGCGATAGACTGGCAAGCTATCCAGGGTGTACCCTGCCTTTTGCCCAAAGACTGCTGGGATAGGCTCCAGCTTCCCCACGACCCTTCATTGGACTAAGCGGTTAGGATAATGGATGGATAGATTTCTTTGTTTCTGTAGTACCGGGTGCTTCAGCGCCTCGATTAAAGAAAAGGGGAAAACAGATCTGGAGTAAAATTTCTCTGCTTTCCTGCTGGGTGGAAGAGAGAAGGTCACCAAAAAATCAGACCTAACAGTGATAGCTTATTATTATTATTATTATTATTATTATTATTATTATTATTATTATTATTATTATTATTATAATAATATACATGTGAAAAAAATGTCTAGACATGTGTAATATCTGAGTCATACTTTATGTAACTTAACTAAAGTTTAAGGCTGGAACCTCCAAGGGAGTCATTTTTAAAATATGACACTTTAAAGTGGAACTATTATGTGATTTTTCAGGCTAATTTATTTTTATTTTTGAGACCAGAAGGGCTGGGATTGACCGAGTTATTGTCACAAATCGCTTTATTTACTTCAGACCGACCCTCTCCGTAGGCTGTCAGATCAGCCTGTGGGCAAAACGAGTGGATTGAGACGCTTCCGCATTAAGCCCCGCCTCCCGCCTGATATAAGTTGCCACTGATTGGTCAGCTGCCACTACACTACATCGGGAGCGCGCATCGCAACTGCTTTTGCCGTCATTGTAGCATATCTCATAAACAGAAGGATTACGCTGATTTGAACTAAAAAAAAAAAACCAAAAAACAAACAAAATACAATGTCAACACATAGCATCCAGCCCTACATGTTGGAACCTGAATCAGACCCTGAAAACGAAGTGGAAAACCGCAACCCACAGCAACGAATGCAGCAGGATGTCTCTCTTTGGTAAACTCACCAGCCATCATTCGAAATAACTTTATCCCACGTTTTCCACCCGCCTGATGTATTTGTACATGCCTTTGTTAACCAGTAGAAGGTAACCAATCACCGAACCTTATCCCCCGGGACGTCACAAGGATTTCCAAGTGAGAAAACTCTCTAAAACGACGCGTTTTTCGTCGCCATGGAAACCGAATGGAGAGAGTGCTGGAACTCAAACTCAAACTCAAACATGCGTTTAGGTGATAAAAAAAAACAGTGCCGTTCACATGTCTGATGAATATTCAACACTGTAACACTGTAGAAAGCTCAGAAAACTTGAAATACCATAATAGGACCCCTTTAAATATTCAGATTTTTTCATTGTTTTGCTGACCTACCTCACTTTGTATTAGTTAGCCTTAAAAATAAATTCTAAAGATCCACTTCTCTGCATTTGTGCATTGGTGGTAGTGTTACTGCATGTGATGGTAAACGTTTTCACCCTTGTAGTGGTTAAGATGAAAACATCAGCATTAGAAACATATGCTATGGTAGATTTAAGCTAGCTACAGCTAGCTCATCTCTGATTAGCTTCACATTCCTCTGAGCAAATCACTGTGTTGTTGTCATCTTCGGGTTTCAAGATATGAAGGTCCTGCACAGTTAATTTGTAAATCGGACATGAGGGTCCTAGGAGTTGTAGTTTCTAAACTGATCTGCTGTGTAGACATTCACACCCCAGACCAGGTAGGCAAAGACATCACCATGACAACCTGTGGTAGGTTCTCATGTTTTTGCATCATGTCTTGGTTTTGTTTAAATCAGGGTCCACATTATTTATCATGCTAATTTGAGATAATATTCCCTAGCTTCATTGGTTAGCATGTTCCTGTAAACTCCTTTTCCTTTCTGGCATTTCAGCATGTTTTCTGTAGCAGACCTCCATGTCCCAACTCACTATGAATGAGTGGAATAAACTATTGTTTACATTGCAATAGATGCCAACATGGCACGCTTGACCCATAATGCTTAGAAAATATGTCACACCATGTTGCATGCTGGGAATGAAGTCCCATCTTGAAAGAAATGGACTTATTTCCATTTACAATCATTATAGCTAGGCAATGAGAATGATGTAATTTTGCATTTTATCATATAAAGCCGGAAGTGGAGAAGGCTTTATATGATAATAATAATAATGTACTCGCTTCATTGTTCCTTCACGAGTGAGGGATGGATGGAGTGTGAGATTGACAGGCGGATTGGTGCGGTGCCTGCAGTAATGCAGACTCTTCGCCCGTCTGTCGTGGTGAAGAAGGAGCTGAGCCAGAAAGCGAAGCTCTTGATTTACCAGTCGATCTACGTTCCTACCCTCATCTATGGTCATGAGCTGTGGGTCGTGACAGACAGAACGAGATCTCGTATACAGGCGGCAAGAATGAGTTTCCTTCGTAGCGTGGCCGGGCTCTCCTTTGTCTCTCAGATAGGGTGAGGAGCTCAGTCATCCGGGAGGGGCTCAGAGTAGAGCCACTGCCATTGAGAGGAGCCAGTTGAGGTGGCTTGGGCATCTGGTCAGGATGCCTCCTGGATGCCTCCCTGGTGAGGTGTTCCGGGCGTGTCCCTCTAGGAGGAGACCCCCGTGGAAGAACCAGGACACGCTGGAGGGATCATTTCTCTCGGCTGGCCTGGGAACACCTTGGGATCCTCCTCGGAGAGTTGGCAAATGTGGATCAGGAGAGGGAAGTCTGGGCTTCCCTGCTTAGGCTGCTGCCCCACGACTCAACCTCGGATAAGTGTCATAAGATGGACAGATGGATGGATCATATGAAGCACAGACATAAAATCGTGAAGTTTAAATTGGAGGTTGGAGAGCTTCAGAGCACACAGTAATACATTATGGCATTTAAACAAGCAGACATGGTTAGGCTTAAACCCCAGGCATCCCACTTCTCCTGGAGCTCAACCTGCAATAAAATTAAACTGTTTTCTAAATAAGAAGACAATATTCATGTGGTATACCAGTTAGTCTTTTACATAATGTAATTGTGTTAGGTTTGTGGAGTGTCAGTCTACAGACCTAAGAGCTATCACTTGATGACAACTCAAGTTTTAGAAGTTTGTTCCCTGTAAAAACATGCTATATAGACAGAAACTTCCTATTTTACAGTATTCTAATGCAGATTTCAATGTTTTTAAATGACTTAATTCTAATAACATATGGTTTTGAGATTGTAATGCACCTTTTACAGAAGTTTTAGGCAAGCAAAGCTCCCTTAAACACGATTGGTCAGTGCTGTTCAGACCACAGCAGAAACCAGGTTCAGGCTTGATAATCAGTTCCCAACAATTGTCTAAGTTGATGTTAAACCCTGTCGATGCCACTGACTTTCTTATATTTGTCTTTGTCATGACAAGATTATTTTTTGGCACAAGTGAAGCACAGTCTATTATTCATATTATAGTCAACATACTTATAAACATTTACTTTCATTTATAAAATATACATGTCTTTTAATATTAATGATATTTCTTATTCTTTTGCAGTTAATGATCAGAAGTTTTTTTTTTTTTTTTTTTGCTTGCTTTCAAAGCACATTATATGGACTTCCCATTCCCTGATACTTCTGCTGATTGTGGTACTTTTACGGAGGCAGTCTGATGACACAGAAATGCTGAGTCATTTTATCCCAAGTCACCCTTTCACACATGCATTGGAACATTTTCTGAAATACATCAATCAGTTTCAGCTCCCAAAAAACAATAAGATATTTTGCAAGCTCAATTTCTGTATAAGTAAAGGCAAAGGTTTTGAAAAATGCACATCATGGCAGCAAATGTTGCTTTTTACTAAATAAATATTTGCAAAAAACATTTTAAAAAGCGGGATTATGCAGTTAATCAAATAAAAGTCAGAAAAGCCCACAAAGCACACAACAACTCCAACATAAATATCTATGAATGCTGAGTCAGTAGTGGGAAACAACCCTGAGCCATGTTGCACTTTAACTTGAGTATCCCTCAGATTGTCTCAGGCTGTTTTAGTGTGGTGATTGGGATTTGGTCAGATTTTCTGAATGAGGTTTGCAACCATGTACGGTTTTTAAACTGGAACAGTGCCACGCTCCACTGGGAAAGATCCATCTAAAACCACAAATGGATATGCTGTTATTTCCTGGCTAGAGACATTTCTGCTTACTCATCTGTGGGACTGAAGAGGCAATGTCCCAACAACAATATATACATTTTATACAAGTATGGAATAAACATTTTGTGTGAAACAGATATATTGGAGAAAAAAAAGGAAGTGGACAGATAGTGCAGTGCACTTAGTGCAGTATGAGCATGCATTCAAAGTCTGGTGCAGACCAAAGAAGCAAACTCTGGTTTGCATAAAAACCGGGGGTCTCGGTTTATTTACAAGTGAACCACGGTGAAAACATTAAACCAAAAAGAGGAAGTAACATTGAACGTACAGTAGTGCAAGTTGGATAGCGAGTAGCTTTATAGATGTGTCACCGCTCACCTGAAAGACTCACAAATCCTGTAAAGTTTTTCGGAACTGAAGAAGCTTTTCTTTCATCTTTTCACATTCAATTATAACCACATGTAATATCGTTTTAATTCAGGGATTTTTTTTTAGTCGTCCGTTTGGATGTTATTTAATATTGAAATTAAGCACAATTAGTGGTATGACCTTTTTGATTGATAGGTTTATGGTGTCTTGTGGCAAGGAGGCAGAGCTTCAACTCAGCTCTTCAGAAGCATATGGGGGGTGTTAAGGAGGCTGCGTCCATCTTTTTATATAGTCTATAGTTTACTCGCAAGTAAACTGTGATGCAGTTCAGTAGCAGTGTGAACACTATCAGGTGCACCAAAGAAAAGAACTGACCTCTCCTGGTGCTGCTGGACAGTTTCTTCTGAAAACCATGTCAGGTTTTACAGCTGACATAAAAACAGGAGCCCCAAAATTGCATAAACTGTTATTTCACTATTTCCTTGTGGTGAATGAATGGGGTGAACAATGGGTGTGATTTTCATTTTTGGCATTGGTCATCAGAAGATTTTTGTCATTTATGCATGGATCACTTGCACATGCTGGTAACTACACAAGAGGGCCAGAAAACTTAGATGTCCAATAAAATTGCAATAGAGTCTTCTTTGGAAGGTATTAGAGCAATGCTAAAGAGTTGTTGCATGTTTGATTGTTCCAGTTGAAGAGAAGTCATGGAAACAGGGTGTTACAAACCCCAAATCTGCTAGGGGAAACATTAAAGACTTAAAAGAAATTTGTATATTAAAAAAAATGAATTGCCAACCAACACAATATCAAGAAAACCAACCCCAGTTGGTTCACAACACAAAACCTCATCATAAGCAAAAAACAACAACAACAAAGCCAACTTCAAGGACTGACAAAGGCCGCCACAACAGGACTCTAACCAGTCATAAGAATCCTAAAGGGCAAGCTGGTCTACACACCAACAGCTGCCCTGAATGTTCATTAGGAGCTTGAATGAATAGTGAAGCTCCAGCTGGCAAGCTGAGGAGTGGGCAGGTGATGGCACAGCCGGGTGTGTCCTGTGGAGCCAGCCAGTCATGGAGGTGTGATGGCATAGTTTGTAGAAGTCTGGTGGAGTCAGTCCTGGATTCTTTAAATAACACAATATGCAGAGGCCTGGGGCTGTAACACAGGGAATACGTTTTTATCTGTTTGCCATGAAGAAAAGCCGGCAAGCAGCCTGGATTTGTACGGTTTTCCACTCAAACTTGAAGCGTATTCCCTGGCCCTGCTTATGCAGTGCACATGTAGACTATAGTTGGCCATCTGATGACTCCAAAGACATCAAATATCGCTCAACTGTGGACTTGAAGGGAAAGTTGACAGAAACCTAAGTAGGACGGTCTGAAGCTGGAAAACTGGCGCTCACCATGTTTACTATTGGTTTAGCTGACAAAAAGACATTTTGGGCGGCTCCATGGGCAGGTTAGAATAACCATTGGCAGTCTCTAAAAAATCCCTTTTCTTCAGCTTCTTCAAGAAGCCATTTTGCCAGAATAAAATTTATGTTCAATTGTAAATTACAATGAAAATAAATTTGTTGATTGTTACAAACATGCCCAAGTGACGTATGCATAGGATCAGAAAATAGTCTTATTGATGAGCCAGATTTTCTTCTTCCTCTTGTTTTTTTTCTTTTTGTTCAGTGGTCTTTCCAGGCTAAACCACCCCCAACAAGCAGTTGTTGGAAATGTCTAGAAAAATTCATCTTCTTGCACCAAACCAAATGAATGAGCAAAATTCCTCTGGTGTGAATGAGCCCTCAACTCCTTCACATTTAGCCAAACAGTTAGTTTTTTAGCATTAAATAAAAATGCTAAACCCAACGTTTCCTTTTGTCTGAGGAGCATTTTTCTCCTTCGTCTATATTCAAAATACTTTTGAATATTAAATTTAATGATTCATTCATGTGCCATCAAATGAAATACAGATTGATTAAGTTGAACAGCTGTTTTTACACCAAAAATATTTACCAAAAAATAAGAACATTTATTTTGTCACATACAAATGATTATTAGTTACATTTATTTATGTGGGTGTTTACAGAACACAAGGATCACATAATATATTTCATATATTCACAAGACATAACACATTTTCCATGGATGTCTGTTTTCTTGAATTCTTAAGGTTTATAGTACACAGTATCATTTCTCCCATTTGTTTCTCTTAGTGTTATCATACATATTTGTAGACTGTCAACTCTGCGTTGACACGTTAACCTTATCCACATAACCGGAATAATCTTTAATCATCAAAGTATAACATGTACAGTAAATATTCAAACAAACCAAAAACGTTAGACAATTCAAAGCTTAGCTTTTCCTTGTTTATAAAATAAAATGTGTACATTTATATAATATATTTATAAAGTGCTTAATAGGCATAGATAGTTATAGAATGTATCATATATCGTCACATTAGTCGTTTTGCTTGTTGTTGATGGAAGGGTATTCCTTCAGCAATGTGAAAGCTGTTATTTACACGATGTATACAAGTCCTGGTTTGGAGTACCCACTTCCTAACCCGGGGTGGAAATGGATGAGTGATCCTGCTAAAATCACAACAGTGAGCAAGTAACACCAGCATCCTCGGAGTGGTCACAGTTGTGCACATCCCAGGGTATATGGGAGCACTCCTGCAGGGAGGACTCAGCACCGCTGCACTTCAGATTGTCCAGCAGGATTGTTCCTGTGCCAGGTCCGAAGTAAGCTTCTGCCCAAGCCGTCGTTGCCTCTCCACAGCCCACTAAACGACACACGACCTGGGCGTCGGGAAGGTCCCAGGCATCATCACACACTGTGCCCCATCCAGAATTTAAATACATCTCCACTCGACCCTCACATTGGTGCTGGCCGCCCACCAGTCTCAACACTCCTGAAAAGGAAAAAATATAAAAGAGAGATTTATAAACTAGGGTCCAAACTCTTTTTAGACCCAGTTTGAAGGGAAACTGAGAGCTAGCCAAGATATGACCCACCTTCAGAAGGTTGGGTGGTGGTGGTAGTGGTGGTGGTCGGTATTTTTTCCGTTACTCTGAAGTCACGTCCATTTGGGACAAAGAACAGCAGGGGGTCAAAAGCTATGGAAATAAGAGGAAAGCAGAGAAAACAGTGATACTCATACACTCTGGACATACACAGGAAATATGAGGTCACAAAAGCATTAGCAAGGCGCTTTCCTCTAATTACTCTACCGATCAATATAGGAAGCCTGTTTGCCTCCTGAGTTCTTCTAAGGCTATTGCAAAAAGTATCACGCAGATTGAATAACTGCACTGAAAAACTGTTTTGTTTTGTTTTTTAAATGGTTTTGTGGTATATATTAATCAGGCATATGAAGGTAAAATGACTTGACAACTGATAAAAAAAAAAAAAAAAAAACTGTTAATCACAGTGATTTAAAACCAAGGATTTGCTTTATGTTAAAAAGGAACCTGTGTGCTTTTGGTTTAGCCCTGAAGAAGGGTGGTTTGGCCCACAGGCATGCAGTGAGGCTGATTTGCCTTGACTCATTCACTTTATTTTTTATGCTCTGTGTGTTGTCTCCTCCTTATAGAACTACAGTCATGCATTGCAACAGGACAGCTCAGCTGGGCAGATACAAACGACTGGAAACATGGACTTTATGCGCTTTCAGTGGAATTTATTACTAAAGTTAGGCGTTAATAAGAAAAGTAGAAGCAGACATTTCCTTTGTTCAATACATTAGGTTTAGCTTTTTACAAATGCAGAGTTAATTAAGCCCTAAATAATTGGAAGTCAAGTCTTACGTGCACAGATAACTCCAGCATCCTCATGATGGCCGCAGTTGTGTTGACCCCAGCCCAGGTGAAAGCACGCAGACAGCTCATTCTCAGAGCCACTGCATTCCACGTTGTCCAGCAGAATGGGACCTAAACCGTAACCGAAGTAGGCCTGGGCCTTTGCAGCAATAGCCGGCCCACAACCAAGTTGTCTACAAACGACGTTAGCATTGGGCATGTCCCAGTCGTCATCACACACAGTACCCCAGACATTTTTGTAGAGGACCTCCACACGACCCTGGCAGCTGCTGTTACCATTCATCACACGGAGCGCCGGTATGCCTGTATGTGCATAAACAAACATGTGCATGATTGCAGTTTCTACCTAAAAATTCATTTTATGCCGATAAATACATATGTTGTAGTTGTGTTAATGAAGCTAAAAACCAGTTGGAATACTCTTACCTTTTGTCTGGGTAGTTGTGGTCACAGTTGTTGTACTGGGTAACTCTGTGACTGGAATATTTTCTGTTGCTGTAAAGATTAAAAAAGATGTTAAAAATGTTTTTTTTAAAGGATAGAAAACAGGAGGTTTGTTGAATCCTCATCTTTATTTGTTTATTTATTTATTTATTTATTTATTTATTTATTTTTACTGAGAAACTTTCCCAAATGAGTAAAATTGTCCATATATATTGCATCCAAGTGGTCAACAGGAGGTGGTCAAATTCTCTCAATGAAATACGTTTGGGAAATTGGATGATTTGAAACAGGATCCTACAGTTTCTTGTGAATGCAACATTTAATGTGTTCCTCAGTATTTTTTCTAACTTGGATTTATAATTACCTAAACACAATATTTTCATGGAAAAAACATGTTATGGGGAAATTAAAGGGTTTTAATAATGACAACATTATTATTGTTATTATTGTTGTTGTTATTATTATTATTATTATTATTATTATTATTATTATTGAGTGATTTTTGTTCTCATCATGAACCCAGTGTCTTAAATCTAAGGAGAGAAGTGGCTCCCTCTGTTGGTCATATGGTAGAAACGCATGTTTAATTTTCACTGGGAGATTTCAGCTCACAAGCTCATAACATATACAGTATATAGTGCCTTTGTTGCAGAGGAACTCTGCTAGTTCTTTTTTTTCCCTACAGGCAAACACAATCATATGTCATTGTATGTTTTTTTTTCACCTTTGGTGTCCATAGTTCCCCAGAAACCTCTCCGGACATCTGTTACCACAGGCGGTACTGTAGTGGATCCTGAAGGGGGAAGAAATCAAAAATCAAACATTTAAATAAGTAGAAATGTTATTCTAATTCAACAACTATATATGTAGAAACTTCCCAAAGTGCTGCAAATAAGAAGCAACATTACTGACAATACTAGTAAATGTAACGAAAACTAAATGACGTGTTAATGTGTAAGTGAGAGCAGTATACCGCTGCAGGTAACCCCAGCATCTTCATGGTGACCACAGTTGTGTTTGCCCCAGCCCAGGCTTTTACATTTACTCAGCTCCTGTTCAGTGCCATGGCAGTTTACATTGTCCAGCAGAATCAGACCGGTTCCGTAGCCAAAGTAGGAGTTGGTGTGTGCAGAGATGGCTTTACCACACCCTAATTGTTGGCACACTACCATGGCATTGTTGAGGAACCAGTCGTCATCACAGACTGTCCCCCAGTTTCCATTGTAATAGATCTCGACTCGACCTTGACAGGAATTCTTCCCATTCACCAACCGGATGGTGCCATCTCCTAAACCAGGGAAGAGGAAAGGAAATATAATAACTGATGCTGGGAAGTTCTGGTCTTAGCCTCTGGCATGTGTGGTCGGATGAAGAAGAAAGTACCAGACACTGACTTAGAAAAAGGAGAAAGGAGTGATATGATAAGATGATACACAGTGAGAGTTGGAGGGGGAGGGGGGGCTCAGATGTTAAATGAACATCTCTTATTGCACCAGGCACAGAAGTTGTCACCTTATGCACTTTCCCAGACAAAAACACAGACACAATACATAATCTCATGTGTCCATCTGTATGAAAGTCATGAATCTGGATGGCCTCCCTACACAGGGTTTCATGATAGTCACCAGAGGATTGATTCGTCATTTGGTCATTTTTTGTCCAAGTTTAGATTCAGCTCTGGTCTCTCACCATCCTCTTAGGAATAAATGGGGGGGGGAAAGCACAAGGGCAACTACAACAAAGCAAACAAAAAGGATGGTCTGGAATCCAAGAGGCCTCTGGGGGATGTTTACGGCTCGGATGAAGGCATTCAAAAGATCCTGTTCACTGAACTGACATTTTATTAATGATGTGTAAACGTTTAAAAACTCAAAAACAAATTTATGTATTTTATTTGAAAGAAATCCAATGATTTTATGTGGAGTCGTGTTTTACAGAAACTAACCATTCCTTCATTATTAAATAAATCCTGCCTTTGCATTTTGTGTTAACATCTGGCATCCCATCACAGATCATGAAAACTCTGTTATATCAGACACAGAGAAACTATCCTGGATTTTAATGCCACCAAACAAGCCACATATTATCATGGGTGTTTTCAAACATACAACTTTACACAAATTGTATTTGAATGAAGGAGTTTTTCAGCTCTGCAGATCTGGTGTGTATTTAACAGAGATGAGGTGTAACATCTGCCATCGGTGCTTAATGGAAATCTGAATGATGAAACAAACCAATTTATTAGGGTTTATGTAATCAAAGGAGCTCACTGATGTAAGTGTCAACTGCCTGATGGATTATTAAATTCAATATTTAGGTGTAAAAAGTATTTTAGGGCACTTACGTAAGCCAGAGTGGACTTGTGATGGTGTGGTTCGTTCCTCAAAACCTCTAGACCCCACCAAATTTGGTTCTGAAGTGTTAAATAATAAAAATAAAAAAAATAAAAAAAACAATTTCAGTTGCTTTGCTCTTTTCCTCTCATCAGAATTATGTTAAAGTGTATAAAGGCCGTACCTCTACAGGTAACGCCCACATCCTCATAGTGGTAACAGTTGTGGACACCCCAGCCCAGGCTGCGACACTGGCTGAGGTCTGCTTCACTTCCTTTGCAGTCCACATTATCCAGCATGATGAGGCCTGTGCCTTGTCCGAACTGAGAGCTGCTTCCCACTGCCGCAGCCACTCCGCATCCCAGCTGCCGACACACCACATTGGCATCCACCATGTCCCAGTCGTCATCACACACCGTGCCCCATGAGTCGTTGTAGCGCACCTCCACTCTGCCCTCACACCTGTTTCGACCATTTACCAGTTGAACTTTGGAGCGAAAAGCAGAAGAAATCAGTCAAGGTTTTCTTGGCAGGATGACATCACCACTGTCTGACTTTGACTCAAATGAGGACAAGTTTTTTAGTTAACATTTTGTTGCCTAAACAAAAAAGTCAGACTCATAATTTCCTATTTTGCTAAAGACATTTTAAGAGTATGTGATTCAGGAAAGGAAAAAAGGGAAAAAAAAACTGTACAGCTCCAATGCAAAGAGAGTTCATAAGAAGAAAATGATCCTTCTACAGTCAGTCTAATCTTACTTGGTTAAGAAACCCAATAAGCCACATGACTCCATGAGGTGGATGCAGGATAGTGGGAGGTTATGCAGGAAATAAGTAGGGATTAGGAAAATGGAGAGCTGGGAAAGATATCTCATTTAAAAAAAAAAAAAAAAGGCTCCTGAACGCTCTCTCACTAATGCACAGCCACTGATTGATTTTCACTGTGTAACCTGAAAGGCAAATGGTTTTAACTGAGCTTGACTGTTTGAGACAGGTAAGCTGTGAACATGGAGGAAATCTCACACTTACCTTGGTACTGCGTCCTCACTGGGTTTTGCATGTCATTGGCTGAAACAGCTTGAAGGAGAACACATGGAGACAAAGTGAGAGAAAGGTCAAATTATTTGTTGACAGGCAGTTCTTGGCCTTCCATAGTTACAGTAATTTATATCTACTATATCTATGTTCCTGTAACACTAGACACAGTCTGAAGCTACAACAGGAGGTCTGTTCAGAGACAACTGCACCAGAAATATGTTAGCTCGATGCTTTAACCATGATTTTTAGTTATGTTGGCGACATGTGAAGTCAGCAACTATCTTAAGTAATAGTTGGCCATGAACATTTTCTACTGTCACATGAGATCGATGTGATCAAATGAAATGAAAGTTATGAACTGTATTGCATTGAAATTTAGATCATATCTTAGTGACTGTAAATAAAAAGGGTATGTGTGGCCTTTGGATCTGAAAAGCAAAGCCAA
This sequence comes from Telmatherina bonti, assembly GCF_933228915.1. Taxonomy (NCBI): domain Eukaryota; kingdom Metazoa; phylum Chordata; class Actinopteri; order Atheriniformes; family Telmatherinidae; genus Telmatherina; species Telmatherina bonti. The sequence goes on along the minus strand of NC_136628.1, from coordinate 29,498,703 downwards.
TTTTGAAGGAGCTTAAAGCTACTTTATTTTCATGTACAGCAGGGGGCAGCATCTCTGGTAGAGTAAAGAAATCAGATTGGGGAAAAAGTGTTGTCCTAACACTAACTGTTCTGATTTTCTATCAGTTATAGGCTATCCAATAAGTATAGCCAAACAATATGATGGCGAAGGCAAGGGAAAGGATTATTTCAGAGTGAATCACATTGAGACATTATTTCAAACTCAGTTTTTAACTCAATCTGTACTTTCAAAACAAATTTCATGTGCCAATCACTAAATATTTTTCCTATACTACCATTTTTGAGGGTATTCTCGTAGGCGCTACCATAAGCATTCTCATGGTTGCCACAGCTGTGAATGTATTTTAGAAATTTAAAATAGTGGCGACCAGAACGCTACATTCAAGGCTTCAAAACAGTTATCCACAAACCAATGCCACTGCCAAACAACATCAAAACAAATGGCATTCTGAACTGCCTTAGTCTTATGCCTTATGTTGTGGACTTATTAGCATGTAGCATGCTAGCATTTTAACGAAGATGGCAAAGATCATACTCTGAAAATAAGAACGTGAGACATGGCATCGTTAGGATATATCAATTTTGTAACAAAAAGAAGGTCCATGTGAATTTCTTTTGTACTAACGTTCTGTTGAAACATGTTCCAAAAAGCCACATTTTAGGACGAAAGACATACTGATGCCTTAAGACTAATAGCTCATATTTCAGCAACTCACAATGGCACCACAGTGACATTTTTCTTTAAACACTGTACATAATGTAGGTCAATTCACAGGCTTCTCCCATTCATTTGTGACACTGAAACATGAACAGTATAAATATTAATTGCTACAGGGGATGTAAATACATCTGTTGTGGTGTCACATGCAGATACCACTTTGTCCTATATACTTTATTTGACAGAAGATGTAGTTTTTATAGGTTTAGAAAGGATATTGTAATTAACTTGAAAGATACTTACTAGATACACCTCGTTTGCTTATCTTCATGTCTCCTGTAAAAGAAAAGGTAAGTCACATTTGAACATCTGTTGACTCAACCAAGAGATAAACCCAATAAGCTGCTGTCAGCACATTTAAATAAATTGCTCTCTATGTATGTGTTGATCGAGAGAGTGGAATTGATTCTGGTTCCCTTCAAAACAACTGCAGGGCTTTTAGCCAGCTACAACAGACAAACACAGGTCAGACAGTAAACATGGACACAAAAGATCCCATCTACAGGGAGTTCACTTGCAGGTACACTAGGTCCTAAAGCATTATTAGCGCCTCAAACATGTGCTTCAGCTCAGATACACAGGAAATGATCTTGTGTGTCACATTTTTCTTCAGTTTTCAGGCCTTTTTATTGTTTTAAAAAACTTTTAAAAATGCAAAATCTTAAAGGGGATATAGTCTATCAGATGGCATGTTGAAGGCTGTTTTTCAAAAGCTTCATGCCCAAATAGTTTTCTATTTAAGAATTTGAAAAGCAGTCATTGGAGCTTATTTTATCTTTATACATAAAATTGTATCAAATAAATAATCTAGATGTTTTTAGCAATGTATAAAAAACAAAACAATATGAGAATTTATATTCTTTAACAAACATTTATTTCAAGATAATTTACAAAATATCAATAACTTAGCTTTAAAGGCCTATTTAATCTAAATCTGTTGTTTTAAAAAGTTTTCTTTAAAAAGTAAGTTCCCAGCTAGTTTATACGTACAAAACTAAAAGCAGATATTTAAACAGTATTTTACAGTGTGAGTACTTTAAAATTTACAGTATCCTTGTGAGAACAAAACATATACCCTGTCTTCACTTATACATATGTTTGCATATATTAACTTAGCTGTAGGACAGCGACCCTGAGCTGCTAACCTCTATACAAGGTGCTTTTCTGCTGCCATACTTACCGAGTCGCAACAGCACGCTCAAAGCCACCAAGACAAGGGACCCCAGCAGGGACACCAGAAGCCAGACAGCCGGGTTCCAACACCTGCACTCGCTCTCCACCACACGCTGGCCTCGCATGGCTGCCTGCCTGACCATCCGCCTGGAACACACAAACATTCACACACTCTCAGTCACACTTTTGTTAGACTTTCCAAAATCCCGAACCGTACGTTTCCTTGAGTGTAGAAGGCAAATTTACTACTGAAAAAGCAATCACTGTTTTTTTTTGTTTTTTTGTTTTTTTTTGTCCTGGTTCAGTCTAGCCTTAATTATAGTATTGGATTGTTTTCTCTGACAGAGCCTGCAGCTGTTGTTATTGCGCTGTAGTAGGGTATTGATGGTAGTCTGAGGTCAGGAGGCAGTGGAAATGAGTAATTCAAAGAGAAATCATTACTAAAGATCACATGATGCACATTGCTCCCTATAAGCTTGAAAGAGCTTTGAGGAGTTTCCTACAGTTTTCTAAATATGAGCAACTACCCAGCTGTCACTGATTTTGCACACATCTTATGCTGATGGAAGGAGTGATAGAGTTGGTTTGTGTGCAACATCAGCAGCTGGAGAAGGTTTTAGTTAGAAGCAGAAGTCGACACCTGTGTCATTGTTTTCAAGTGGGATTTTCCCTCAGACAGAGAATATTGGGATTCACCGACAATCACTCAGTAATCACAGTTAGATAGTAACATGGCCAGGCACTAAATACCCCACATTCTTTTCAACTTCTGAGGATGTATTTCAGAAAGTAATATTTTCACTATCAAAGAGAAATTTCTTCAACTCTTGTGACTCCAGGAGCGTTTATTTTACTGTTATTTATGTAGCTTTATGTGCATTTCTTTAATTTACATTTGAATAATTAGAGAATAGTATGTTCATTGTTGCTTTTATTTTTACTTTGCATTTTTAGTTATTCATTTGAACTTTTTACTCCCTTTTTTGCTTATTCTTTGCTTATTTTTTTCATTGTATGAACATTGAGAACAACTGGCCCCCGGAGTCAAATTCCCTGTTTGTTCGAATATGGCGAATGAAGTGATTCTGATTTAGTTAACAGATTCGATTCTTAGTTTAAGAAGGAAAAAACTGTATCTCCAAAATTTTATGTGTTTGACTAGTGTTGTTATGCTCATGTTTGCTTTTAGAATTGACAGTGTGTGGCTCAGACTTGGTTATTTGTCTCTTCGTTCATGCAGAATTTCCCCCTGACCTTACACAGGAATGTGTATTAGGGGATGATGAGGGGAGAATTTGATATTGGCCCCACGAGATAGTGGACATTCCGGGCTTATGGGGCACAAAAAGACATTTCTGCTTTCTGTGGTCCCCATCGTCAGGCATAAACGCTGCTTCCTGCAATCTGTCACTGGAACCCTCCAAAACGCTTAGGTACCTGATGACACTGCAGGGGCGCCTCTCATCTCCTTGGAGAGCAGGAGGCGAAGGGAGAAAAAAAAGAGTGGTGGGGGGCATGTTAAGACATTAAGCCTTGGTACTGTACACATACACCACTCTTCGGCTAGCAGAGGCCAACTGGGTTCAACCTTTGCAGGCCAAGTGGCAACAACAAAACACTAAATAGCAGCTAAAGAACCCGATCTGAACAGTGACTTTTCCATGTAGCTCCAGACTGTTTGTATCGTCTCAAATAGCGAGGAGCAGAAGGCAAGAGGCCCACAGAGAAGTCGTTGTATGTCCAATTGGGAGGTGGGGATTTTAACACCAGCACTGTGCTCCAGAACCATGGCTGCCTCATTTGCAGACTGTACCAACAAACCACTCGAAACTCTGGGACAAATGGCTCAGTTATGAGGGATGAAAAATAATCTAGTCCCCAATGTTATGTTTTTCAATACTCCATTCATAGTAGGATGTAGCGCAGATCCGCTGGGGAATAATGTTGCCTTTTGTGTCGGCTCTGCTTCCCCTCCCTTCTCACTTCCCTGTGCTGAGAAATAGCTGAAAGATCTCGGCCCCACAAAAATAACCCCTAATGTCTGAGAATAACAACATCAGTCCTTTAAACACGTCGTTGTTAAAGCAGAGAATGAATGCATTTGTCAGCAAGGAATATTATCACATTCTTAATATGCCCTTAAATCTTTTTTGTTTTCGACCTAACCTAAAACAAGAAAGTTGTCTGAGAAATCAGCAGAAGACTGAAATTAAGATAATTATTCACATGATTTGAGTGCATTCAATACTGTGTGATTGCAATTGTTAGAACTCTGTGGAACATGAACATGTAAAGCCCCATTGTTACTGCAGGACAGAGTTTACTACAATTCATGATACAAAACAACAAAAAAGATTTTTTTTTTTTTTTTAAATGTATAAAAGCAAAACAACAAGCTTCACTTAAACAAAAATAAAAAAGGGAGGAGGGTTAAATTTGAAAATATTAGCATCCACTGACTTGGCATGGAGCTATATTTGAGCATGTTGAAAAGTATAATTGGAAATAATGCAATTACATAAAGTAAAGTATTCACAGAAAATAAATACATACCTGCTGTAAAAAAATTTTTTTTTTTAATAAAAATTAAGACCGGTTTCCTCCCCCAAAAAGCTAAAAGAATGTCATCAAAGCTCAAATAGCAGGCAGCTTAATTCCACAGTCATACAGAAAATAAAGAAACTGCGCAGAAATGAAGCCAGAATCCAGCGCTACGTCTTTTAGGTCTTTCATCTCCTTAACCCTGCTTGACTATAAATACCTGGTTTCAGTAACCGAGATTACGTAAAACAGTAAATACCACGGCATTGTATGTTAATATTCTGACGCCCTGTACCTATCTATGTTTAAAAGAAGCAGGAGGGGCAAAAGAAAAAAAGACAAAGACAATGAAAGCTAACCCTTTTACTGGTACCCCTGCATCTCCAGTTTCAGGTGGCGCTCTCAGAAGGTGCGGTCCTGCTCATCCCTGCACACACTTGCCGAGAGAGACGAGGCTGTGGCTTAAGTTCTGTGTGCGCGTGTGTGTTTGTGCATAGGACTCTCCCACAGAGAGGTGCTCTGAAGAAGAAGACTGTGTAATTGTGAGGCAATGGGTTCCACAAAAATTTGATGACTGACATATTACTGGCTGAAATGTTTGTTTGCCAGTAAAATTGAGTATGCTGTATTTGAAAGCTGCAACAGAGTTTATAAAACATATTTTAAAGGATGCAAAAACTGCTCCAAGTTTGCTCAGCTGCTCTTACTTTCATGTTTACCAAATTATTGTGTTTCCCATAATAAGTATACATAGGATACAAAAGTATAACTCAGTGCTAATTCCTAGGTACTCTAGACATTGACTTCTGAAAAGGAAAAGCCTTGGGCCTCTCAGAATCTGACAAAAGAGTTATATGCTTCCAAAGAATAATCCATTTTGAGCTTTGAAGAAAAGCGCGGCCTTGCTTGTTTATGGCCATTGTCAGAATTTTAAAGGACCAATTCATAACTCCTTCTTGCTGTGACACATACATCAGTGACATAGCCATGTAGTGATTCTGTTACACTAAGCTCATTAATTGAACCTCTAGGGAAGGACTGAGAAAATGCATCACCACCCACCACACGTCTTACTGTGATCATTTTGCCTTGAAAACCTTCAAGGCAAAACTCTTGTGTCTGTTCACACTTTTATCCATCGTGAAGAATCAGTACCTTTTAAACATGATATGTATTGTGGTTAAAGCTGTTTAAATAGTAATACCACGAACAACATGTCCACTAAGCCAATAGCATTAGCTTTGCATGCCATTTCAGTCATTTTAAATTGCTTTAAGCTCATTTGTGAGTAAAAGTTGTACATTTTCAGCCTTAAGACCGCCGCAAGGGATGTCAATATGTTCCACAAGGTTCAGTCAATCTTTTGTGCTATGTTAGCATCTTGTGCTTTGTGTAATTTAAAAAAAAAAAGTTAAAATACGTACCTAATACGTTAACAAGTACATCTTGACTAATGAGTGAACAATGTGTTTTACATGTGTTATATTGACACATTTGTACTTTAAGAAGGATACTGACCCTTGTTTGCTGCATCACAGTGCCAATCTTGCAGAATTAAAACTTTATAGCTAGTTAGCTATTAGCAAGCTAGCCGCTAACTAACTACTCCCTTTTCTTGCATGATTTTAAATAAAAGTCAGCTCATAAAAAGGTATTGGACATCTTGTTTCTACATTTGTTCAAAAATCTAGGATTTTCTCCAAGTTTAAAGGCATTTGACTCCATCAGATAGAGACATTCCATTATTCCATTATTCATATAAAATACATTAAAATGAAAATCACCCAATTATTAACAACTACTTTTATAGTCACATCTTAATTAAAATGATGCAAAATAAATACCTAACTAAATCAAAAGCAGTCAAATTTTAGGTATTTTTAAAAAATCAACTGAAATCTGAATCTAAAATGTGCAAAGCCTTGTCATATATTGCAAAGCTTCGCATCACAAGTGAACATTGACACTGTATTGATATTTATGAGAGAAATAGTTGAGAGCTGTGGTTCCCAACCTGGGATCCCAAACCTCCCAAGAGGGTTAGGCCTGTCGCATAAAGCAATAAGTCAATTAATTGCACAATAAGAAAAAATGTACGCAATAATTTTGGTGGACGTAATAATTTTCATTTGTCTTTATTTTCTCGTGCCAGGTTTGTTTTCAGACATATTAACTAAAAATGGCAATGCAACAAGTTTCCATCTGCACTTAAAACACAACCATCAACTGAAGTTTTCCCACCTGGGAAAGAAAAAAAGACCTTGACAAACAGGCTATCTCCATTTTCCTGACAGTCTGTGATCACTGCGGTGTTTAACCGACAGATTAAATACAAACAGGACAGTGCAAAATGGTGTGCACTCAGACAACCTGGTTGGTAAAGCCTCGCTGCCCTTTAATGTTCTTAAAAAGGCGACATTTTGAAAAATGTTGCAAACATTTCACAGCCAGTATGAATTGCCTGGATGAACATTCCTGTTAAAAGTGGCAACTTTACAATGACATGAAAAATGACATACTGAGGGTGATCAAAGACACTTAATTTTACTATTCCACCTCTGGTCCAGTCCAAACATGTCCCCTTATATGAGCTTTACCATAGATTGTATAACTGCTGCCTGGACCCTTACCTCCAAGTGTTTAAAGACCATATGTTCCAGATCACCACATTTCCAAAATCCCAGGAGAAATCCTGATCCGTTTCAGCAGATCTGGGGACTGGATGAGCATAAACTAGTCTGCACATTAAGCTAATGTTCTTTAAAAATGAAAGTATGTTAATATTGAAAGTGTGTACTTACATTTTTATGGAATTATTGTTATTTCAGTTGAAAATGGTCTCAAAATGACAACAATAATCGCTCAGCGCAATATTATCGTCTATTGCAATTATTTATGAGACAATTAATCGCATGGCAAAATTTGTTACCGTGACAGGCCTATTCCTAGACAATGCGGGGGTCCTCATGGCTTTCACTGTACAGAACATGTTTATTAAAATCAGGATCATGTCCAGAAAGCGATGCGTTGAGGTGTATTTATTTCATTTTGACATTGCCTGTGATGGACTGGCGACCTGTCCAGGGTGTATCCCACATCTCGCCCGAAGACTGCCGGCATAGGCTCCAGCCCATAGACTGTATATAAAAAGATGGACGGAGCCTCCGTGACGGCAACCATAGGTTTCTGAAGAGCTGAACTGAAACTCTGTGGTTCCTACCATCGCCATCTTGGCAGGGGCATGTGTGTCGTTTTGCCCGGAAAATACAAATATGGGCAAAGAGGTGGAGCTGAGAGGGGGGCTGTGAGCGTCATGGTGGATAATTGACATTGAGGCAAACTCTAAACTGCATGTAACTAAGAGCTTAGCGAGCTAACCCGGAGATAACAGGATCTAACCAGCTAACGGAGGTAAGCGGTCTAAAGCCAAGTCACGTTAATTGGCTAAAAACCGCGGTTGTTCTGCGTTCTTCTTACTTGAAGTGGGAGATCTGGTACCTGTCAATCAAAAGGAAATGCCCCTAAATATGCCAAATTTCAAGATTAAATTACTTTTGAATGGGCAAGTTAGAAAAAAAATTCATTCACCCCACAGTTGTCATGAAGGTAAACCTGACCTATTAAACCAGAAATAGATTTTTGTACCAGGCTGTAAACATGTGTATTTCTGCTGTAAAGTTGGTCTTTTTAACATGGGAGTCTATGGAGATTCGCTCTGTTTTGGAGCCAGCCCCTAGCGGATGAGGGGGGAACTGCAGTTTTATACACTTTTGCATAGGCTTCACTTTAAACCACCGGAGGCCCCATCCATCTTTCATATATGGTCTATACTCCGGTCCCCCCGTAACCCTTGATTGGATTAAGTGGTTTGGAAAATGGATGGATGGATTTTGACATTGCATTTAGAAGGAACTGCCACTTTGGGAGCATGAAAATATCAACTTACTTAAAGATCATTGGTCTTTAAGCAAATAAATGGGGAGCTTCAAAATTTGTTATATAACAATATTATAACCTAAGAAATAGCAGGCAGAAAATACAGATTTTTGAAGTAACAATGAAGTCTTGATTTGGCCTTGAACAAAATGAAACAAATATTAACAAAATAACTTTCATAAACGTACAGTTTACTGAGTGATCATTGTAGTGAAAAGGCATCAACCAGGAGACAAAAGACAAGTATGAGATTGTATAGAGTGTTTTAAATAAAGTTTCACCATTAAACAATGCAATTAGTCTAAACTGTGTGATACATATGGCGTTTCGTGGTTAAAACACATAGCTTTATCTTAAGTCAATTTTTTGTGGCATATTAGTCAGCACATTTGGTTTAGGTATTTGTGATGGGCTCCACTACTTTATACAGAGCTAGACTGAAAAGAGGAAACAAAGCTCATACAAACAAAAGGCCCGATGGAAGAAAAGGCTCAAGAAAGACTGTTTTGAGATCACAGCTGAATTTCCAAGCAGACGCACAATGCCAGGACATGGGCCATTCTCAATTGGAAATTATTATGTTTCTCAATACATGCCATGTTATCATGTGGAAGATTTGGTGAGGTCAGCTATTGTATTTTATCTTCGTGTTAGTTTTACATAACCCTGAAGAAGACTTAGTGAAGTAACTGAAAGATTGCTGGTAGAGTTATATCATATGGTCTAGTTTTCACAAAGATTTGTGTTATCTAAATTTCTTTTTTTTACCCTATATATGAATGTGTTGAATATGAAGTTGAGACATATAGCATAGCCTGACACCTTTTGTCATGGACAATTACTTGAAGTGGGTCATGAAGAAAGGAAGTGCTTTGTGTGCCACAGGTGGTAGCAATTGTGATGATTTTTAACAGGGTCATGTGTCAATAAAGATGAAAAATTATTTCCATTGTTTCATGTTCATCCCTAATTTCTTCACTTGGAAATTAATGAAGCCTTCTTTCAGACTTAGTGGGTCAGCAACAAGCGTAATCTAAGTGCATTTATTTCCCAGATTGCGTTGAATGGTAAACAAAAGGTAAAAGAGGTTAAACAAGATGCTGTTGGCACATTATATAACCTTCAGGGTTTTATATTTATCAATAAAGCTGACTGTGTCAGCTTTCCTTTGAAGCTGTACACCCAACTCAGGTTGTGAAATGTGGTACCAGTTCGTCACTAGAAGGGTCACAATAAAAATAAGAAACATGCAATCTCCTGGAAATAAAGAGTGTAAGGCAGCACGACATCTGCCTCTGGTCATTTGTGTGTCTGAAACTATTCACTGAAGTTTACTTGATCTGATTTTTTAGTTCAAATTACAGACAGTAACATATCACATAGATTCAATGGTGTTATTAAGACGAGATAAACTAGACCAAGTAGTTCACAAATTAGATGGTAAAACTGCATAAAATAAAGCAAATCTAATATAACTGGGGTAAAATTTGTCTCATATTTACAACTGCATTTACTGTTTGGGGTTTGATAGAAAGATATACAGAGCCACAAGACAATGTAGCATCTGTTAGGATTCATAGATGGTACTGAAATGTGTCCATATATACAGATGTGTGGTAAATTTTATAAAAGGATACAGGCATGGAAATGTACATGTCTTTATACTAGAGCAACAGAAATATGACTGATGCAAAAAATGCGGACAGTGTGGACGGGGTGTTTTCAGGTATAACATTCAGCTGGCAAAAGAATTTCACAGCAGATGCAATGGCAGGAATTCGGATTATTGCAGTAGATTTGCTGTCCCTCTCTATCAGTTTTGGTTTTTCCCAACAGCCTGCCAGATGGAGATGAGAACGAGAGAGGGAGTGGTCCAAGGACACTCTGATAATGCTGAGTGGTATGCTGATACTTTGTTTTTGTGAGTATCTCTACATCTTTCACCCTCACAACTAACACAAACCATTTCGGGATGCTCAGCTGTGCCACATGCATCAGTGATCAAAGAAATGCTGCAAAAATACAGAGTAGTATTCAGCTGATACCAATGCCACCCAGTGGTTTATAGCCTGCTAATGATGGATTCTGGCAACATGATAGTGAAAAGGTATGTACAGTACATACCTTTGAGGATTTATGTATTTCAGTATCTTTTCTTTTGCCAATTTATGAACTCAGGAAGCATTTCAAAGTGCCGTGGACATATTAAACAATGCATTCCTGTTGATTATATCTTTCTACCTGTTGTTTGATGGCAATGGCAAAAATAGTAATAGCATGCATGCTTTGTTTTAAGTCAAGCTTGCACTTACTGATGTGTTTTCTCTTTCCATTTGCTTTGCTTGGACTGGGACTGTCACATGTTGATTCAGTAATTTGCACAGCAGAAAACCAGAAATGTACTAATTTGCACCAGACCCAGAGCCTTTCTGTGCTGAATTAGCCTCTCACTCAGAGGTAACTGGTACATTTAGCTCAAAGAAATGTCTCATGTTGCAATCCCACACTTGCACAGTAGTTGTTGTTGAGCGCTCCTTCATTTTACCCTGTCTGCACACTTGTTTTCACACCTGTCCTGAATTCATGCAATGACTATTCTCAGTATGTTTTTGATAGCACATTTTCATCAGTCCCCTTTTTACACCTGAAATACTTGATTCTTACAAGTTTTGTGTGACACATGTCAGTGAATGTGACTATTGAGATTGATTTGTAAACTTGTTGTGCTCCACTAGGCTGCTGCACCTTGGAGATGTCTATATCTATATCCCACCTGTGGTTATCTATAATAACCACAGATGGGAGCCGCATTAGAGCTAATATGACACATGCAGTCGCTGAACATTCCCCTTTTTCACTAATATTAGTCATAACATTTAAAATAGCAAGAAAATAATCTAACTAATACTGAGGAATGTTAATACTGCATTCGATATAAGAAGTTGACTGTCACATGACATCACATCTATCTATCTATAATAAAAAAAATAAAAGACAAATGCCCACAAACTATGTCTGTGACGATATGCTTTTATCCCGATTCGATTCTGATTTGTTGGGTGCCGATTCTATTTCAATTGCAATTCTCACAATTTTAGATATTGCTAATTTTTGTAGATTTAAAATAAAAAAATTGTATAAAACTTTTTTTCCTCGTAATTTTTCTTGATTTCGATTAGGAAAAACCAACACAATAGCCAGATCAATAAAAGAAGATCAATAAAAATAATAAAAATGACAAAAAATTTCAGAATGGATTATTTTAATTTATTTGAAAAAAAAAAAGATTTTTTAACATAAAATTTTTTTAAAAATTGTGAAGCAAAAAGATTTTCGATTAAATTTTCCACCCATTTCTTCTATCTATCTATCTATCTATCTATCTATCTATCTATCTATCTATCTATGGATGGATGTGTGTATGTGTATATGTGTGTATATTGGATTCATTTAACAAAAAAAAAACAACTTACAACTTTGTGACAGTGACATCCACACATGTTGTAGGGTATCAGATTGTCCTGTCAGACAGCTTTTTTTTTTTTTTTTTTTTTTTTTAAAGTGTCATTGGACATAGCCACTGAAACGCATCAGATATCTCTTGCTAATGGTCTTTGTACAAGTTCATGAACAAACAATGCAGCGTTAGCAGCATGCAGCCACTAGTGGTCATCCACGTCCCACGAGAAGGCTAAACTGTTGGCCAATGAGTTGGAATCTGTCATGAGTTGCATTCATGGACTGTCGGTGAAACCGAGCTTGGTACTGAAATTACACCAGCCACATAAAGAAGTATTTGAAAAATCGTATTTGAAGTCAGTGAAATAGATAAGTATAACAAATCATACTAATACATAAAACAATATCTGGAAGCTAAACACCTCACAACTAGTTCCGAAATTATCTCTGGTAGATATATTCCTGCTTTCCACCTTTCTTGTATCATATGAAGAAGCCCGTAAACTTTGATATGTTATAGGCCAATTTGAGTAAATATAGTTAAAAGTTCAATTTAAAGTAAAAATGTTATATTATTTTAAGTGTAAATGCACAGACACGAATTGATCTTATAGTGGCTAAGCACACCTGAAGGCAGCACCACTTGTGACCGGACCAGCAGGATAAACGCTGGACAGGGACCGTGTGTGACACTGGTGTGGCAGATAAACAAACCTCTTCTTGCAAGACTCTGTGGACCTTTAACAACTAACGTGGCCAACCTGACTGGTTTTACACTGCTTGTTTAATGCTAGTTAAAAGCGCCGTGATTGGAAAAAGATGGTCACATTGATTAAAACTTGAATATAAGAGTAGAGTCCGCTAAGAGGTGAGTTTGATACAAGTTGTAGCTGAGAAACTTAACGGTAAGCTAACAGCAGCTAACAACACGAACTAGCATCCATCTGGAGGTTCTAGCAGCCTCAATATAACACAAACTTCATGCTATTTCATAAGGTTACATTTCATTACCACCTATTTGACCATATGCCAGTGTTTGTTGAAGCTAGTTAATTAGCTTGTATCCACGAAGTGCCCATCCTCTCTGTAATATGAAACGTAGCCCAGCGTCCATATGGAGTTCAGGAGTGATGGATAAAACCATTTAATGAAACCTAAGCTAACAACACTGAACTGGTAACTGGATGTTAACTTGTTGCATCCTCGTGTGGCTGGTTGATTCCTCCTAGAAATACTCACATAAAGCAGATATCACCTAGATGGATTACATCATATTAAGCATGGAGTTTGACTGCAATTTGCAACAGGTTTTCTATAAGTTTTTTTTGTTTTTGTTTTTCTATAAGTTTAATTTGTTGAGAGGGAGGGGGGAAAAGTTTAGTTTGTGTGTACATTTTGCATGCGTTTCTTATGCTTTTTCTGTCTTATTTTAAACTAGACTTGATCTGTACTGTTGATATTTCATCTACCACCATATTAATCTGTACCATTTTCCCATTTTACTCACTTTTTCCACTTGCATTTCATCTCTCCAGTGGTAATCGTTGCATGCTGCATGTCTGCTAACTACCCAACCGAACCCCCTGCTGCATTTCCTCTCTCTCCTGATGCATGGCCCCTCTGTAGAAAGGAACTTTCCTTGCATGTTGTGTTGTGAATGAGGCACCATGAGGGAAGACAGGGATAACCCTCTGGCACTGTCATCTAAGAGGTCGTGCCAGGACCAGACGGAGTATGGACAAGAGCTGGAGAGGCTGCATGCTGTTTTGGAAGTGGAGAGGAACCAAACACTGTGGGCCTGTGGACAACTCCGCGTGGAGCTTAGGCGCCTACGAGAAGAAGCCGAGAGGGATCATAAAAGGGCTTTGAGGGAAGTGGCAGCCAGACGAGGGTACAAAAAGGAGGGGAACAGATGCAAATATCTTCTGGCAAAAGATGTGAATGTTAAAGACAGAGGGACATGCTGTAAGGTCCCGTCCACGGGGCAAAAGGCGTTTAGTCTTTACAGCGGACAAACAACTTTGGAGCAGTTACTGCTGACACTGTATGAGACGATAACTGATGAGCAGGCCACTTATAAACTGCATCACAGGCAGAAATTTGAGTTAGAAAAGGCCATCTTCCTCTGCCACCTGCTAGAGGCCCATGGAAGACTGCTGCAAGGGAATCAGAGTAAAAAACCCAGCAGCAACGTAGCTAAAAGCCTGCAAAGTAAGCAAACTCAGGAAAACAGCAGTAACCTCTGTCTGCGTGCACCTCTCCTAACTTCACCCAAAAAACAATCCAAACAAGATTACAGGAAGCATTCTTCAGGCAGTGACTTGCCATCTGCTGCTCTGTGCATCACCGCTGCAGTCAGGGACACCTTCCAGAGTCAGCCTCACAACAGTCTTCATGCAGATCTTGAGAGCCATTGGTCCTCCTGGGCTGATTCCACTGGCTCAGATGATTCATCATCATCCAAATGCATGCCGAGAAACATGGAGGTGAGCTGCTTCATATTTTATCTTTCAGAAGGTGTGAATGTAACGTATACAGTCTGCTGGAAGTAGTTTTGGTGTATTGCTCATCTGTAGTTTTCTTTCTCATTTTTGAAAAACTGGTTACTTTAGTACAATTATTTCCTTTAAAAAAAAAAAAAAAAAAAAAACTACATTAAACAAAATTAGTCAAGCCAGTTTGATGCTGGTTGTGATATCTTACATCGCAGCTTGTTTCTTTTACTGTATCTTCTAAATTTACCTTAAAGGCTTTTATTTCTTCCCATTGTATTCATGCTCTCTGAGAAAACATAATGAATATGTGACCACGGTGGGATAAATTTTTTTTAAAAAAAACAGCCACTGACACACACTTCTTGGCTTTCCTTGTTTAAGAAATGAGCAACACAGAAGTTATGTTTACATACGGCACCACTCAGTAGAACACATAGCTTGTGTCTTTCAATGTGTGAAAAATGTTTTTGATGAATTTTGCTATATCGTTTACTAGAGGTCCAAAGACATGCACGTTAGGTTAACTGGTTACTCTAAACTTTAGCCTGTTAATTCCACTTGTGGGTTATAGGAATAGCATGAAACAATTGAGAGGACTGTGTATCTTTGTCCCAGCATGAACAAGTTTGCATATTCACCCTCATTCTTGTACATGGGTTGAAAATGCAATGTAGCATTGATCTGGTTTCTGTGAGGGTGCCTTTAGTGTTGCATCCTTTTGATCTTGTGGTTTATGAAGTGGAACGTCCATGAATGGGATTTGTTGCAGATGCTTCATCATTCTAGGATTTGGACTTATTGGGCTGGATCAGTGGGCTCTTTATCTTGGTCCTTGAGCGGTTTGGTAGCATTGCCCCTTTGGGGAATACCTCTGCTGTTAGGGAAGTGCACCTGCTATCGATGAGTTACGCTTTAACAATGTTGTGTAACATGATTCTGAGTTACAGTATATCCACATTAATGACGTCAGCAGATATTTACACTAAACATAATGCCGGTTGTTCAAACTGAAGCAGTACTTAAACACAATTTTAAAATTTGAATTCAACAGTTTGATCCTGGTGCATTGCTGTGAAGAAAACATGGAAAAAGCACAAAGCTGGGATGTAGGCACTGCTGTTTAAGCACAGTTCAACCTTTTGATTAATAATTCATTTCCTCTTCTCAAACTTGATCCAAAATTCAAAAGACAGAAATACACTGACCCACTTCTGCCACTCAAAAAGATACATAAACACATCCACCCATTTCTCTTCTCTGCACACATGCAATAACATCCTATCCATAGGCTAACATGTATTTGTAGATGTTGGTTTAACATGTACATCTGACCACAGACTGTTATATAATAACTATGTGATAGTTCAGGTGCTTTGGGGTAAATTTGTTTGTTTTTGTCTTAATGTTCTCAGTAGGAAAGAGGCCAGAGAAAATCATTCTTTGCATTTTTCTGTTTACTTTAGACCAGAACAGTAAATGTTTTTTCAACAAATAGTTGAGATAAAGGTTAATAATAACATGAGAAAATAAAAAAATGTCCAAATTTGAACGAGTGTTGTAACAAACACTTATTTTGGGTTTTACATACCCAAAGCAATTAGTGTAAGTGGCCCAGGCAGGTTTATTTCTACAAATCTTTCAAAGACATTTATCGTAGGCTCTCTATATTTACCTCTACCAAATGATAGACCAGGACCTTAAAGGGTTATGTTTTTGTTCCCTGTGATTGGCAACCTGTTCGGGGTGTACTCCGCCTCTTGCCTGATGATTGCTGGGATAGGCTCCAGCTTCCCTGTGACCTTTAATTGGACTAAGTGCTGTAGAAAATGAATGAATGATGTTTTTTATCCTATTTTTAATTAGAAAACATATAACAAATATTTTCCTTTTTGCTCCGTGAGAATTTAGACATTTTTGCTTGTGAGCTTTCCAAAGCATGACAACTAGATTAGCTGACTGACATGAACATGGATGCAGTGCTTATATACGTTGTACTTTTTCTGGCTGTTTTGCTGTCAGCAGCAGTATTCCCAATCAGGCACTGAACTAAAACTGTAAAAAAGAGCAGCAGCATAGCAGAAAGTGTGCACACAGGCTGGGTTCAGGCTTTGGACGAGTAAACCCACGTTCTTTTGAGAAAACCCTAATAAATAATTAAATGGTTGGCTGCTATGAAAAGAAGTGTTGAGACAAAACAAAAGCATGTGTGTTGGACTTGGAGTATACACTAAAAACAAAGTACAATTTCTCCAAATTGCAATGTTTAAATGCTGGACAAGACACACACACACACACACACACACACACACACACACACACAAAAGAATTGTAATGCTTCACATATCAGGATATAATAAAATCATCATCATGGAGTCATCTGATGTTTTCCAGTATTAAGATCATTTTTGATAAACTACAAATTAATTGTGCATTATTTTAGAAAAATTAAAGCTAAAATACTGAAGAAGGGTGTAAAGATCTAAGTAGATGCTTTAGGGCTGAGATACAGTGAATCACTTTTACCGGTAATTGTAGCAACATTTACTACGTTTACATGGGAGTTTTAATTCCTGTTTAATTCCGAATAAAAGTTATTTCCGTTTTAAACTGATGAAAAATGACCACGTAAACATTTAATTCCTAATGCAAATTTCTATTCGGAATTAAACTTAATTCCAATAAGTGGTTGATTTATTCGCATTTTAATTCCAAACTATTTAATTTCTCCGTCATGTAAACCCTAATTCTGCTCTAAATTAATCCCGGCCGTTCTGCGCATGCTCGTTACCTTGTCCTGACGTGCGTTGTTTTGCCTCTTGTGTTCGGTGGTCTATCTTTCTTCTCCTTCTCAGTTGCTGCAAAAAGTATTGTAGTATGCTCGTGTTGAGCTGGTACTTCAAAATTATCATAAAAATAGCAGCGGAACTGGTACTTATTATGTAGTTTTTACAAGTTGCGACTGAAAAGACGGGAAGCAGGGAACCAGCTTTGTTTATTTCCGGTATATGTCATACGTCACGTGCACCCTCTGTCCAATCAGAACCCTTCCCAACCCGCCGCTCTAAAGAGGAACTAAGTAAGGACGTGTTTTGATGTAAACCTCCATTCAGAAATATTATTTTCATGTAAACTCATAGGAGAATACGTTAATTCCGAATTATTTAATTCCAAATCATTAATTTCGAATTAAAAACCATCATGTACACACAGTTTGTTCAGTGATTTGATGCCTCTGATGCCTCCACTGCTGCTCTAAATTGAACCATTCTTAACTTTTCACCACAACAAAGCCAAGCATAGTACCCAGAATTCAGTTAGTCTACGCATACGCAAGTTTCCACCCCATAAAAGAATAAGAAGTGATACAGCCTGAAAATTTACGTACATTTGACATAATTACTTCTATCTAAAGTACGAGGTTTTCTACAGTTCGGTGCTGGTAATTAAGTGGATTTGTTAATTGATCATGTTTGATGTAACAGCAAGTCCCCTCAAAGGTCAGTTTCAACGATGCTGAGTGAAATAGTAGAGCAAGAGCATCTACGAGGCTAGCGTTTTCTCAGACTGTATGGTTCTCGGTTAACTTGTTGAATGCTGATGAGAGAATGATCAGAAAAAGACTGAGCAAAGACGATTTGTTTGGATTGTTGTCAGGACACAAGGAGACCTCTTCTGTTCGTAAGCAACATGGAAGCACTGCTTAATTTTGCAAAACCCCATCTAAACGGGCAACAATATTTCTGAAACAATGTTCTTTAGACAAATGAGGCCACACTGGATGTGTTTGGCCAAAATATGTTTAGAAACCTGAACACAACATGTCATCACAAACACCTCATACCAGCCTCCAAGCAAGATGGTGCAAGTATGATGGTTTGGGCTTTTTTTTTTTTTCTTCTTGCATCAAAAAGATTTCTTTCACTCAATGAATTTATCATAAACTTCTTTGTAAACCAAAGTCAAACATGAAGCCATCTGTCCAACAGCGAAAGTTTAGCCATTATTAGTCATTACTTGCTACAAGACAATTATTGCATAGCAGGAAATTCATATAACAGAATAAATAACAGAAAGGCTGATAAAACAAGGAATCAACATGTACTTTGAATCAAGTTGCGGTCTGGGCAAACTTCAGGTCCATTTATCTCTCAGTAAACCAGAAATAAATGTGCGTTCCCATTGTGTCACATCACAGAAAAATGGGACCTTACAAGGAAACGGGAATGATTATAACCAAGTAAAAAAAAACAACAAAAAAAAAGTCAGGTCTTAAAATCCTAAGAAAATGAGTCATACATGTTAAGAACTGCTTACATGTGACATGACAGGTCAGGTAGCAATGTACATTTTCAGTACACATTACTAATCATCCCTTTAAAAACTCTCAGCTTTACTCCAGAAACATTAACCCAAAGACATGAGGAGGTAGATGGCTTGAAGTTTAATGTGGCTTCTTTAGTTTGCTGGTCTTTGGATACCAAATAAGAACCTACCCCAGTAAGGGGAATTTCCAAAGCTTTATTTAAGGACTTATTAAACAACTCTTTTGCTTTGGCTGAATGGAGTAACTAAAAGAGCATCTGATCTTCTTTCAGTGAACTAGATCACTAAATGTCGTGGCATGACTTTATCTTTTGTGGCAACAGACCTATTTCTCTACAAACATTTCTCTTTATTATCCATGTCTGAGACAAAAATACTCAACAAATCAAATGCCCGTCATCCTGACGGGCATTTGATTTGTTGCTCTAGTGAACAGCTGCAGTAAAAATTAGAGTTGCTCTGATTGGGACACACTTGTTCCTTTGCCTGCCGTCTGCAGCCTCCCTCTGTTGCAGTGTCTACTGCCTCTTGAACAATCAGTAGGCAGGCAACATCATTCCAGCGTCATCTCCATGGAAACGGGCTCCAGTCGCTCTAATGATTGGATCCCCTCTCAAAGCCTGCCTTTTTGTGATAGGACGAGGGAACCAGTTCTCCCTGCCCCCCTCCTCACAGGGAAACTCGCCGTCTTACACACATTTTTCCCCTTCATCCTCGTTCTTCACCTTTATGGCGCTGCAAGCGAGATGGGATTATGCAGCCCTGCCGAGTCGTGTTGCATCTGGATGAAATGCTTTTTGACACGGCTGCAGTGATGAGAGACTCACAGCTGAGGAGTCATCATGCCTCCTTCATCTCAGCCTCGTTGAGAGAATGGTGCCCGGAGTGGAGACCTGTTAGTTAGACCAGTCTGTTATTTATTTATTTTTCCCCATCTTTTTCTCATTCTGTTTTCATCCGGGCCTACGTGAGCTGTTAAAACATTACGTGGGGTAAGAATTCTACCCGTGTGTCTTCCTTTTTTTGGGGGGTTTATGACGAACCCTGTCGTACGACAGAGCGGCGAGGAAAGAAGAGACGGGTTTTGTTAGTGCAATGAGCAGGACCAGGCGTCATACTGTGTTAAATACTAATAACAATATGTGTAAGACTTCTATGGCGTGATGACATTCATTGAATTGCCTTCACAAGCTGAGGCTGAATTTCTCCCCTGTCCCTGTGGAACTGATTGTCCTCGTTTTGGATAAAACGTCACTGCACAGACTGTGGAGGTACCTTACTGTTTCATGTTAATCTGTAACTGCTTTTATTCAAGCATTAACAGCCTGAGTTATTGATGCATTTTTTTTTTTTTTTTTTAAATGTTTGTTTTTATTTCCTATTAATTTTTTGAGACTGTTTGGTAACTGATAACCATGGCAGCAACAGTACTTTTCTTACACACTTTATGTTAGGTGTGGAAAAAGCTGCTTATGAACTGTTGAAGGAAAAGACGACAGCAACATCCTTCCTGTGTTTTTGTTATCCTGCAACAGCTGATCTGTGTCATTCTCCTCCAGCAAATGGGAGCATGTTATGGCTTGGTCTCGGCAGGGCCCCTCGTTCGGTCATATACATCCACTTTGCTCCGTGTGACTTTGACAGAGAGTGATGTACGACTTGTGCACTCGGTCTGAGCAGCCAAAATCTGCACCAGCGCACACAGAGATGGAGAACTGTGATGAGCGGGATGCTCATGGGCGACAACAGCAGGAGCTGAGGGTGTCGGGGGACACTGACAATAAGCAACACAGCCTCTCGGATAAAGATGTTCCAACCACTGCTAAATTCACCACAACGTCATTGTTAGGGAAGAGGCACCACTCGCTCTACGCTAACCTTACTGGTTTTGAAGTGGAAGGCATACGAAAGGTAAGTCTTCAGGATTTTATTGAGTCTTTTAGCGTCATTACTGATGGTTGAGAGTAGAAAGATTATTGGGCCTGAAGGCAGGACATCATAAACATCCACTAATATCAAACTAAAACTATTGCATAATTTTGATAGAGGACTTAACTCATGACCAGGACAGTTTGTATTTCTTAAAAATCTCAACACGGCGTATATTAGAACTAAATCGTGCTTTGAACTAAATAGTGCAAAGGAATGGACTTACTGAGTTGTGATTGGGTGGACAAAACTGGAAAGGATTGAGATCTAGAATTAAATTAACTTGAAAAGTGATGTGAATCCTGTCCCTGTAAATGTGAAATGCAAAGGTTGTAATCTGAGTACAATATTGCCCGCTATGTTTCCCATCCTTATCGCTTTAGTATCCAATTTGCGCATCATAGTTTAGCAACCTGCCCCCCAAATGAGCTGTCAACTCACAACCTGGGGGATCTGTGGCCACAGCTGCTGAGTACTGCCATTAAATGATGCATTAGAAAGAATTATTGACTATTTAACTGTGAAGGTGTGTTTGCCAGCAGGACGCTGTTCCTTTGAGATCACTCGTCCTTTTCTTTTTTACCCTTAATTGACAGCAGCAGTGAGAGTGGATTGGTATGATACTATAAGGTATTATAACAGATGAAAAATCACAAGGTGATGCAGAGCGGATACTGTGAAACTGTGGGTGTTTCTCAAAGTAAAGGATGCTTTCTCAGCAGGGTGGGTCTTTTATAGGCACATCCTTCACAGGCTTGTGAAAAGCCCTTCTATTTATTTGAAAAACAAATTATAGAGCAACTTTAACAAGTGTTTACATAATGGCATCATGCACATCATCTGCTTCATCCTCCACACACAACAGCTGAAAAACTTGCATGACTTCATATAAGCTATTTGTACTTTGTCTTTTGAAAGAAGACCTTGTGTCTCTAACAACTTAAGTAAGAAAATATGGGGAAATCAAACCTTCTGTCTGCAGCATCTCAGATTTGCACATTGGATTGTGTGTGTTTTGAGAGCAGCGAGAATAGACATAACAAAGAAATAAGCCTTCTGAATGATGATTGACATTGGAACAGTCCTCTGGTGGGATTTTGCTGATGTGACAAGGCGGCAGCTGTTAGGGATCCTTCCTTTGCAATGAGAAATGCCCAAGTGGAAATGACATTGTGTCAAGCTACGTGATTATTATAAAAATTAAAAACCACTTTTCTTATTTCTGTCTTTCTGCGTAGGAAACTCTTGACGCCAATTTAATTAAAGAATACAGCATGTCAGAATCATAGTACTGCTATAAATCCGTATTGAGGCTCTTTTTGCATCTTTTTACATTGAACGTGTGTGGTGCCAGTTTAGAAAAACATTTTTCCTGGACAACTTTATAAAGCAGCTTCCAGTGTCAGGCTCTCATCCTCGTGAAATAAAAACACATGACTTCATTGAAGGCTAACGTTGTTTTCTATCCAGTCTCTTTAAACTGATTGTTCCATCTACTGATTCAAACAGTGCATTTTGCTCAAACAGCCTGTATTAGCCCCTGTGATTAAGAAGCAAAGACCAGCCCTAATACAGTGATGATTATCTGCACCAGAAATTAATCTTTCTCCCTTTGCTAACTACATATTAATTTCTTCTGGTGTCTTAACTCACATGGGACAAAAACGATTCTCGGGTCTCTTCTCTGGAGGAATATTATGTGGACTGGACAAAAGAAAAGACATGACATGTTCTGTCTTTTCTTTGTATGTATTGTGGTTATGTTAATGCAACAAATGCAAGAGTACATGTCGCTCAGTTTTTTGTCAGCTGGATTCAGTAAATATAGCTTTTACCTTGTCAACATGTACTGTTATTGCCAGGTAATCAAATGTGTGCCCCCCCCCCCCCCCCCCCGTTCCAACACACACACACACACACACACACACAAATAAAATGTACACTGGTCAGGGGAATTTGTCATGTAAAGACTGCAGGTTTGTTTGTGAGTGAAATGATGTTCGTGCTTGGTTGTAGTTTAGCCAACTTCGTTATTAATTAGAAATAAAATCCAACGGTGGGTGAAAGCAGTCTTGAAACTACTTTTAAGTCAGCTGTCTTTGGGGTTGCACGGTTTCCTTTTTGTTTTAAACTATGCTGTAACAGGGCATTTTTAATCCTAAAATGCAAACCCTGCATGTCATCACACACAGTTTTACCAAACTCTTGCAAGGGTTGCCAAATTCATATCACTGTAATCCGCCAATTGGGCTGCTCGTGATGTGACTGAATAGCCGAGCATCTGCTCTTTTAGTTGAGTATGTAAGTATGATGTTGACTAAAAGGAGGAAAATTATTTGATCACTTCGAGCACATTCACATCAGCCTTTTTGATTCAAATCCGAGTCCGTTTGCTTGGAAAGTCTGCTTCGTTTGGGGGAATGTGAATGCGCCAAACAAATTCTGATTCGGACCAAAGAAACGGACTCGGTCCACCTACAAATATAGTTCTTGGCCTGTTTCAAGTGGACCAAACACAGGAAGCAGAATACAAAAGAAAAAATAATTTCCTGCATTTGACATACCATTGCATTGTGGGTAAATACGTAGCAATCGCGTTAAGTCTTCTGTCTTATCTGTTGTTCATACCACATTCATTGTTCCAGTGTATTTCTGCAGTATACTTGCATGAGAAAAACAAAAAACCCAAAACAGCGATAGTTTCCTTCTCTATGTTTAACTCACAACAGAATTTCTTCTTCACGCGGGTCTTGTCCTCTCTTTTGCTAAATACTAGTGCAGCGCCACCTTTGGTGTTAATGGGGATATATTATTGTAAAGGTTAGGCGCGTTTGACCAAAGTGCAGCGTGAACGCGATCTCAGTCTGAATGGATAGACCCCCCTACAGCTGGGCCGAGTCCCCAACCGGACAGTCTAGCGGACTATCCTGATGTGAATGCACCTTTAGAACTGGCTGCTAAGTCCAAGTCCTCGGATGAAGGGTTTGTTATTCACAGTTCAGTCCAAATGAATAAATTATATTATCTCAAAGCGTCAAGCTTATCAGAAATTGTAGCCAACACAGCAAGTCGATTACTGTGGATTTACACCTTTCATATTGTTGAAGCGCCAGGCCTGCTGGTTCTGAATACTACCCCCCCAAGTTGCAGGATTAATCACCTTGCTTTAGTGGGTTTACTCATATTATGCTATTTTTGGTAGGGGATTGTTTTGTCTTCAGTTATGGGGTGGTTGTGGATATTTTAATGTGTTTTTATGAGCCAGACTGAGATTAAAATGGAAAGAGGATGTAGGTGGTACAGATTGTCATGCTTCAGGCAATTGTAGCTGTGGACTATAAATAAGCATTATATAATGTCAATTTCCTATGTTTGTTAAAACTGAACTATAATCATTTTACAGCAAAGAAGCATCTGATATTTGACAAGCTGGAGGAAAAAAAACATGTAGTTTTCTCTTAAGGACTGACGCAAAATTCTTTTATTCCTGTTGCTGAGTTTGGTCCTATTTATATGTTTCTATTAACATTTGAGTGTGTTTTACTGGCCAGCCTTGTTATGCCTTGTAAATAATTGATAGGGGAGTGCGAGACTAATCTCCTGAGTGCTAGTCCCTCGCTGAACACTAGCTGAAACATCACCGTGTCTGGCTGCTGTCTGGCTGCAGTGAGATGCAGAATATTCCTAAAAAAAAAAAAAAAAGTCAAACAATGCTCTGCTGTCGCTTTCACTTACAGTGTGAATCCCTAGTCTGGGTGTCACTTCCACACCGTGTACAGTTAGTAAGAGGTACAATATGTATGCTCTGTTAAACCATTAGACATTTGCTCCAGTCGCTGTTACAGCACATCAGTGAAACAAAGCCTGAAGTTCAAGGCAAAAAAAGGCAAACAAAAACACCATTATTTATGCAGTTATGTGAATTCTCCATGGGAATGCAGTCGTGTTTTAATATACATCATGAAAGTAATGACACCTAACAAAGTAATTCATGTGAATATTTTGCACTTGGCTGGATGAAGAATATGCATCCATCCCTGTGTTTATCATCATGTTTGCTCCTTAAATCACACTAAGCAATTGGACACTTTTATAGTGTTACTATTTAATTATAACTATACTTCTATAATAATGTAAATAACTGCAGAAAACTGCTGCGCATGAAAGTGTCCAGCTTGCAATTATTTTTAACCAGGCTTGCTGTTCTATGTAAATCCAACATTAAGGCTGAAATTTATGTTGGAGAATGTAATTGACTTTTGCCAAAAAAAAAAATTCATGCCTCAAATGCAAAATATTGCAGTTTAGTTGCCATTATAGCAATATATATATGCCCACCATGCACCATTATGTTTTACCAGAGTATAATCTTCAATTTAATTCAGTTTAATTCAGCTTTATTTGTATAGTGCCACTTCAGAACAATGTTGTCCCAGGGCACTTTACAGACACATCAGTTCAAGCCAATTCATAAATAGTATAGCTAATAGAAACCAAGTGACTGCATTGAATCATGACTTTGATCCAATTTCATATCCCGAGTATGCATGAGGCGACATTGGGAAGGAAAAAACTCCCTTTTAACAGGAAAAAAAACTCCAGCAGAACCCGGTTTAGGGAGAACAGCCATCTGCCTCAACTGGTTGTGGTAGAAAAGGACAGGAAAGACAGATCAACATGTACAACAGTTTTTATTCAGGAAGACCTGTGGAAAAAGGAGAAATGGCAATGTGGTCATATATTTATACATTATGAAAACGGAGCAAGGTACTACTCAGTGCATCAGGTGACTTCCCCATGGCCGCATAAGTAATGGATGGCTAGACTACCCCTAACAATAAGAGCATAACCTTCTTTGAGTTTAAAACTTTCTCTTTCATCAACAAAATTGCCTGCCTGTATCCAAACCACAATGCAAACTTTGTCTGACGTCAGAGTTAACAACCTAAATTCTCTGTCTAATGGGATCCTTTTAATTATAATCAAAACCATGCTATTCACACAATGTCTTTGAGGTCTTAATATTTGACCTCAGAAAGAGATAAGCAATGTAAAAAATCAACCTGCATGCCTCCTCTTGTTTCAGTTCTTTTGATTGACAGTAAAGAAGCTACTGCTGTACCCAGTTTAATGTTCTGTTCAGGAGTCTTCTGTCAGGACGGGGTGTGAAGGACAGACAAATCCATAACCTTAACATTGCTAACATAGAAAACTGGTGAAGATATAAAATGTTTTAAGTTGTTCATAGCTGACGGGTGAGGGAGAAATTGGAATTCTTTCAGCTGGAAGCCCCCCCTGGGGATTTTTTTTTATCAGTTAGCTCAGAGTGATGAGATGCTTGCTGTGGAAAGCTGCAGTGATGACAGTGATGGAGTACGAAGATTTTTTTTTTTTTTTTTTTTGTCAACTTCAAGACTACTGCCGAGGTGCCTTTAGGGTTGATGGGAGGCATTTTGCAATCACATCTATGCACTTCCATTTCTGGCTGGGTGCACTGCAGCTTGTGGGGGTCAGGGCAATCTGCAGAATGAATCCAGCTGAATGATGTACCCATTTTTTTGCTATTTGTTCCCTTTGACTGGCTGCATTAAATAGCCTGTTAACAAAGACAATTTAACATCAGTCACATCAAAGAAAGGATCAACGCAGGTCTTGAAGTTTTCACACTCCTCAGTTTATGAATTAATCTAAAAATAGTAATATACTGTTAAGCCAGGAGCTGTGTAGATTGTGGCCCATTCATGCGTTTATTGCCTCTTTCCTTTATGTAATGACCAATGTGGCTTTAAATATTTAAGTAGATCCAGTAACGCCACTCCCACAATCCTCAACAAACTAAATTGGTGCTGCTGTGATTGTAGGGGGTCGACGGGCTCTTATGCATATGCAATTTTCCTTGACAAGATGAAGGGTTATTTCCTTTTGAAGCTCAGTGTGTGCCTGTGGAGGGTCGGGGAGAAACAAATCATCTCCACCACATTGTGTCCCCTTCTATCTATTTTCTGCTGACACTGCACTTAATGAAATAATTTGGTGACCCTGCCTTCTGTTCATCCTTTCCCTGTTTAAAAGACCAGACGTTCTCTGCATGTCCAACGCTTTATTAAGCCCATGCATGCTCAGGGGATTCTGACATGTTATCTTGTAGACTGTGAGATGATGAGGCAGCCATGCCTGTGTGGATTTTGATTTCTGTGACACGGTGTTGTGTAGGCCTTGTAGGAAGAAGCCCAAGACATCCATAAGCCAGGAGTAGATGTTACACTGTGAACTATGCATGTTTGAGTGATCATCTTGATGTTGTATTCACTAAATGTAAACTATAAAGTTAAAACTGTCAAAACTCATCATTTTTCTTGAAAAATAGAGAAATTTTCATTTCGGCACAATCTCTGCCAGATGACTGTTGTTTGAGGGATTGTAGCAGTCGATTGCTGAATGCATGTGGGGGTGTGGATGTGTGTGTGGGTGTAGGTGGGTGGGGGGTGGGGGGTGGGGGGGGGGGTGGGGGGGGGTGGGGTGTAATAGGGTGTCTTGTGTTGGTCCTTTGTTCTCGCTACATGAGAAACCCCCTAATCTGTCATCGTCAGGTACCCTCAGGAGATGAGTTGTTATGAATGTAGGATGGGATTGGAGAGGACTCCTAAGAGGGTGTCCTTATGGATTACAAGCACATGGAGGGAAATGCTTTTAATGAAACCAACTACAAACAACGTTGTGGTTCCTTTTTTTTTTCAAAGAGACTCTCCGGTTTGTTTATAAGGTTTTACAGTGATTTTGTCATTGTCTTGCATTTTTTTAACAGATTACTGCTTTATTAAGTACAGTTATATGATGTTTTCTTAATTCCAAATTATTAACTCAGAATTAAATAATTTGGAATTAACGTATTCTCCTACAAATTTGCATGACAATAATAATTCTGAATGAAGGTTTACATGAAACACGTCGTCGCTTAAATCCGCTTTAGAGCGGCGGGTTGGGAAGGGTTCTGATTGGACAGAGGGTGCACGTCACGTATGACGTAAACCGGAAATAAACAAAGTTGGCTCCCTGCTTCTCATCTTTTCAGTCGTAACTTGTAAAAACTACATAATAAGTTCCAGTTTCGCTGCTATTTTTATGATAATTTTGAAGTACCAGCTCAACACGAGCATACTACAATACTTTTTGCAGCAACTGAGAAGGAGAGGGAGGATAGACCACCGAACACGGGAGGCAAAACAACGCGCGTCATCGGGACAGGACAAGGTAAAGAGCATGCACAGAATGACTGGGATTAATTTAGAGCGAAATTAGAGATGAATTAAATAGTTCGGAATTAAAATGCAAATAAACCATCCACTTTCATTGGAATTAAGTTTAATTCTGAATAGAAATTTGCATTAGGAATTAAGTGTTTACATGGTCGTTTTTCATCAGTTTAAAACTCCCATGTAAATGCACGGATTGCGGTATCGTAATAAAGCTTGGAGAGATTGGTTTAGTATTATAATTTTACAATCACCTGTACATTGCTGAGCTAACTTTCTTATACGTATTTGTATACAGGCAAGTGGCGTGATTTTCATTTGTCATAGCAAATGTTTATTTGCTGTGCTGGGTTGGACAGAGTTCTAGATTTGATTTGTCCTCCCAATCTTAAGCCCTGCTTCCATCAATGGGTCCAGCTTTACTTTAGGCTGTTTCATAGCTGACTCATCTATTGCTCTCTGGATTGTACAAGGCCTAGCGGGTAAGAATATAATTGGCTGTGGAAACATGACAGAAATCAGAATTTGCCAAACCAAACTGCACCAAACCTTCCATCCCGATCCGGTCACCTCAGTTATAAAAGTGCTTCATATAAAGAGAAACTTGTTTCCATATTGGACCACTTCAATGAAATTAAGTCTGTTAGGCAGGATCTGGAGAAAGAACTGCCTTTCTTAGCCTTTTTTTTCCCCTACATTTGCTGTTCAATAACTTCAGTAAATTATTGCTTTAGCCACTTGCCAATCTTTGAGTTTGCCTTGTAGAAATATTTTTCAATAATGTTTGAAGCACAAAAAGCCTCCTGGATAAATGAAGGAATTTCTAGATTTATCAGGCTGACTCTTTCATGCCTCTGCATGAACCTGAGAAGACGAACCATAACCTGACTAACGTTAGGTTTCCCCACAGTTATTTATATGTAGGAAAAGTCTTTATTTCGAAGTAAGACATTTTTCTATCTGTTAAATAACCAACCAGTTGTTGTGCAGAGTCATGTATGGAAAAATGATTACCAAACTGCAGCAATCCATGTCATGCTTCAGTTCTGTTGTTGCTGTTTTCTACATGCAGCCGACAATTGTGACTCATGTTCATCCAGTTTCTGCAGTATGTTATGATTTTGTCCTCCAAACTTCATCAGCTGTTTCAATGGGAAAAGCAGGAGAGCTGATATAGTTTATGTAATATCAGTGATATTGCTCTACACTGTGGATGCATGGTTACTGTACACACTGTATGCACATCTGTGATGTTACACAGCTTTTTCACTCTTACTCCTCTTATCATGTTCAACAAAGAACACATAGCAATGCATGAGTACGTGTTTGCCTCTGTGTGTGTGTGTGTGTGTGTGTGTGTGTGTGTGTGTGTGTGTGTGTGTGTGTGTGTGTGTGTGTGTGTGTGTGTGTGTGTGTGTGTGTGTGTGTGTGTGTGTGTGTGTCTTTGTCTTGTTTTCAGTCTCCTCTCAGGCTTTTAGTGGGGGATTTCTAGCTGTCAGCTTAAAAACGCTGATGTTGGCGTTTGTATGTAACCCAGACATTTCCATACGCCTTACAAAAGCTCGCCGTGGATCTCAGACAAAAGAACAATCTGCTCATGCGACCTTATGAATATGTAAACATAAATCTCTGAAATTTTAATTATCTCATCCCGTTTTTGTTGCTTGCGTCATCAAGTCTCCTCCTGAATGTTTCTTTCTTCGGATTGCCTTTTGTATTTAGTCGTAACATTTTCAGCATTTACTGAAACAGAAGAATGTAGAAATTAGTTGAACATAAAGGAGCATGTTTTATCATGGTACATGTTTATGTGGCCTAAAAAGTATGAGCGCTATTAACTAATAAACCATGTAAGATCAGTTTTGTGTATTAATTAACTTTCATATTTAATATGTCTTATTTCTTTTTGTCAATCTGCCTGCGGTCCACATGATCTGATCACCTTTTCATTCTCAGCGCTCTATATTCTCCACATAAGCTGTTGTATACATTCTGGGAAACACAACACAGTGTAGTGAAATCTATAAATGAAAATTATAATAAGTGAAATTATAAAATGTCTATTTTTACATTTCAGTGTGTTTCTTGAAATTCAGAGCTTCCGATGGAATAGTCAAGAACTGGAAAAGGAAATGTTCCCAAAAATCCCAGAAAAATTTAAACCATAGAGGAATAAAAAAAAAAAATAAAAAAAAACAGTAGTTGACCCACATAATCAGAAGGCAATTCAGACGAGTTTTTGTAACAATGATTTTTTAATGCTTTTTTTGGACATTTAATTTGAAAGTTAAATATTTCTTAATAAAAGAAATAAATATATTTTCAAACTATTTTTGGTGTTTCTTCACTATTGTGTGGATGTTGGATTATAGCAGGGTTCATTTTGTGTTCATGAAGCAGGTTTTTGCCAGTTAATGTCATACCTGATGTCCTGTTAAAACATTAGAAGGAATTATGAAGCCAAACTACTTGAATTGGACAAATTTTCACATTTTGACGCTGCTATATATATTTTATCTTCTCCTCTCTGAGTTTTCTTCAGCCAGTTATAGTTAGTCTGTCTTTTGGTTGCGTTTGTTTGGTGAGTCACCCATGGTGCATATCCAAAACAAGCAGTTTAATATCCAGCTGCTGGCATATGACGCAGGCAAAATTTATTACAAATTTCCATCAAAATTTTCAATCAAATTTAGTCAGAAGCACACACACGTACATGTAAGTTTGCAAACTTTTGTAGCATAATTTTAAAGAGATGCTCAGATGTTATTTGTTTCATAGCATGTCTCTCAAGCAGCTGCAATCACTAAAAATATTAAGCTTTTGTCCTTGCTGTTGTTATCCACTGTTAGATTGTTGCCCAATAGCTGACACAAGAAAGTATATTCATATAAAAGTTGCAGTTGTCTTAGGCTTGTGATAAACCTGCACATATAACGGCGCCTGCACGTTCTCAGCTGGTGAACTCTGATCTGATGCACTGACACTAGGAAAGCAAACAGAGATGTATGACGCAACAAAGATCAACATGGTGGATGTCTCACTACCTCTCCTCCTGCTTATAATGACCAGATTCTTGTGAAAAGCTCATTAGTTTTAACACCAAAGTAAAAACTGGTAAATTTGTTTTTGCTCCATTGTTTACTTGCAGTGAATGAACTGTTTTCGGCCTTGGCTTCCCAGTAAGGTGGATTTTCTTTTCTTCTTTTTTTTAATGGTCC
Source organism: Telmatherina bonti (assembly GCF_933228915.1). Taxonomy (NCBI): domain Eukaryota; kingdom Metazoa; phylum Chordata; class Actinopteri; order Atheriniformes; family Telmatherinidae; genus Telmatherina; species Telmatherina bonti. The sequence goes on along the minus strand of NC_136628.1, from coordinate 29,467,638 downwards.
TTGGTTGGTATGGGGATTATTGCTCCCAGCAAGCAGCATGACATGGCTGAGAGGGTTTGTCCTGCTTGAGTAAAGTGTTGTGTGAAAGGAAAACAAAGCAAACCAAGGCGTGAAAAATTTCAAAATTCCCTGTCCAATTGTGCCCCGGATTATCCTGGAGTGAATGCTCCCTACAATCAGCACTCCCCTAAGTTATCACTTGCATTCACAGTCATAGCAGACAAGATGAAGGACACCGTCTGCCCTGCCCATGTCTTTAGCTTCCTGACAGACGTTTGTGGAGAGACCCCTGCCCTCCTGCTACTGAGTCGCATCTGCCTTGCTCTGCTGAGCCAGCTCCATGTGAAAACAGCACTGCTGTGATGGAGGAGAACTGTATGAATGCTAATATGTACACTGGCCTTGGGTAGATCTCACCACCTGCAGCCTTTTTCTCTGCCAGAGCAGGAAAGCAGAGCTGAAAGAAGCCTGCATTACCTCATGCCCCAGGAAAAGCCCCCAGTGTATTTCAGAATGACTCCCAGGGAACAATTAATTGACATGGATTGACTCCAATATCATTAGAATGAGAATGGAGGCAGGGGAAGATGAGTTCACTCTGGCTGGCCTTCCTCTAAGGATGATTGATTGTACTTTAGCTTTGTCATCCTGAGAGCAAGACCGAGGTGCAGGGACCATCTCACTCCCCCAGCGAGGACTCACAGGTTGATCTCCGGACCGAATAGTCTTACCGTTTAAAGCATGGTAGCAGTTTATGGTACCGGTTAGTGATAGCTGACACTTTATAGGCTTGAACAGGTGGTTTTAAGTTTTAACTGAAGACATCTTCCTGGCTGACATGTGGGAAACTAATTGAGATTGCTAAGATTACTGTTGCGCATCAGTGTTTATTCAGTGACATTAGCTGGTTTTATACTTTAATGTTAGACATGAGCTGTTACGGGTTCAACATCTTTGGGGGGAAAAAATCAGCCACTTTTTTAATATAAAACAGTTGTCAAAGCAAGAAGTTGGTTAATTTAGAAAGCTGACCCAGATTAATAAAGCTAATATTCTATTCTTTTTCTATTCTACAGTCATTTAGCGGGTGCTTTTATCCAAAGTGACTCACATATGAGTGAGAACAACACAAGCATGAAATCAATCAGTAGAGGACACATAGGAAGGTGCTGGTGGACTGTCCAGTTGGATGCAGGTCCTTACATAAATTGCTACAGGCTTCTTTTTTTTATTTATTTATTTATTCGTTTATTTTGTTGTTGTTGTTTTTCTCCCTTCCCACCCCACAATATTACCAATGTTAAAATACAAAAAATGAATACTATAATATTTGTTGCAAAGAACTGGGCTAAATTCTCCAACTCCTCTGACAAATATAGCTAAACTAAGTGTGGAAGTGCTCCTTGAGGAACTGAGCTCTTAAAGCTAATATAAAACTGAGTTGAGTGATCTTCCCTTTAACCCAGTTGATTTACAGTTTGATTCACTTTTATTTAAGTCATTAAAAAATGTAAATGAAAGCTTAGATATTGTCAGAAGATCAGCTTAAAATGCTTTTGGGGGCTGAAGCAGCCAAGACAGAGTAGGTAGATTAAAAAAAATAGCCTGCAATACTTCTTTAAAAGCCCTTGGCTGCATTATCCCACCAGATTATGACTATTTTTGGGAAAGCAGATGCCTCATTTTTGAGCAAACTGATCATAATGTGGAATCCCTTTTTTCTTAAACATTTCCTAAAATACCTACTTTGTTCTTTCTCTCTTGTATGCTAGTTATGCCCCTAAATATTTTTTTATGCTTTGTGTTTAGTGATGACATAATCATTCAGACTTTAATACACAGAGTTTAGGAATTTGCATATCTTATCCTGAATGTGACAGCAGAAGAGATAAAGCAAGTCAGCATGGTTGTATAAGTTTCAAGCCCTGAAAAATGAATGCATCATCTGCAAAGCAAAGGCTTTGATAAAAAATGTGCTGCTTTTAGGATTTTTTGAAAACTGCTTTGTAGTTTCTCAATGTGCTCCTATGCATCATCAAAAAAGGACGGAAAAAGAAATTCTTACCCTGTAGTGTCAGCATGTGTTAGATTTAGTTTTGCTTATAGATATGCTTCTTATCAAATAGATGAGTGCACATCGTGGACTGAAGTACCAGCAGATCTATTTGGTAATGTTGTAAAGCACTGCGTGTTTAATCTGCAAGGCATTCCTTCCTGCAGCATCAGGAGACAGTAACTCTAAAGAAGACTGTCACCAGTCTTACAGTCTTACAGAAGACTGTAAATAAAAGACATAGCAGATATTTCTCTCCTACTGTGCAAAAAAAAAATTTTAAATAATATTTTCTTATGAAAACTAAGTTTTTGTCCTGTTTGCTACAACCCACATCGGTAGGATGATCCATTCATAAGGATATGTAATGCAACACAGACATGATGTGAAACTTGTGGATTCTCTCAGTATGAGGCAGATAGTGCTGACATGAAAGTTTGCCTGACTACCACAGCACATAGTTAAAGGAGCACGTCAGATTGCTGTTAATGAAAAATGTTATCCATAAATGTGTGTTTAAAAAGAAAATGAGACAAAAGGATAAAGAACAGGATTTGCAATTATTGATTTTTATTTAGGGATATTTCGTTTTGTGTCTGTGTTGAGCTGCAATTTAATTTCTTCATAAGTTGCCAGAGAAACGGGAAGAATGAGCACAACATTTACATTATATTTAGGAAATAACAGAGTTCATATATTTCAAACAAGTTTGAAAGTCAATATTTGGTTCAACCTTTTTTATTTTTCAATACGATCTGAACCGTCTTCATCAAACTTTCCTCTAATCTCTTTAGGTGGACAGACTTAGTTTTCCAGTAGCAGACTGCTACTGGAGATACATTTGTTATTTTGGTGTACCTCAGATTTTGCTTGCTGTTTTATTTTCCCTGAGTAAAGCATTGTCTTATATTACATAAGCTTGTGTGAAACTGAGAAGAAAACATCCCACTTTGTGGAGTTTACTTGCTAACTTGGTGTGTATATTAATTTAAATGTTGTCCTAAAAACAATCCTATCTTGCCACTGGTGACAAATGCATTATCAAATTATTGTTTTGACTGCAAGTGTTCACACTTACTTTAGATGCTATTAGAAGTCTTTTAAAATATATTCTCTGCTTATGTCCAACCAACAAGCCATCACAGTGTGATTTTGCTATTAAAGCTTCATTTACCTTTTGGTATCAAAGCTTTTCAAAATATTAAAGGTTAAAAACTAAGTTTCCACAGATTATCTGTAAACAATTCAATCAAAATATTGTCTGCATGCGTTCACTTAGAAAATATGAAGTCAGTCTCTTACTAGTCTGTAACCAACTAACTACCCATGGAGCAGACACAGTTAGACTCAGTCTGGGCTACTTTTGGCTCTTCTGGCTCAGTGAAGGCATTGGCGACATGTGGACCACATACAGTCTGGATGTTATTAACCAGCCAAGGTTTGAGTTATGGCAGGGGTGTTGTGGCCCACATGTGGTCCAGATGTTGTTACCTGGCCTGGATTAAGTTACGGCAGGGGTGATGTGGGCTACATGTGGTGGTGATGTAGCTGAGTGTTGGCAGCCACACTAGCATAGCGTCAAGGCCAAAACCTTTGATTTAGGCCACTTTTGGGCCAAGCATTTTTTGCTATCTTGGAACCTGTTCAGACCAGATGTGCTATTGTTTTTTTGTTTGTTTGTTTGTTTGTTTTTTTTAAAGCATTTTTTTAGTGTAGAAGCCCAGCAGTACTGAAAACACTCCAGGGAGCCACCAGAGAGCGCATCATCTACAGTTTCCAGGACAACATTATCAAAATGACAGTCACATGACCTTTGTGCTGCACAATGTCATGAGGATGCTTGATGTAGTTGTTTCTGTGCTTCTGTAAAGGTTTCTGCTGTTTGTGCTAATATCTTAATTTGCCTAGATGTACATCAGAACAGATCTACGGGTGATTTATATGTGAATAAATCTTTTTTTTAACTTTGTTTCCTGCTTCTGCTGCCATTGCATTTATGTATGCCGGTGTTTTGTCTGCCTGATCCTGTGAGACTCAGGGGCCCATTAAAGAACCCGTGACGCCGAAGCAAAGTGGCCACCCTTCATTTAAATGAACAGCCAGCCGAGTGGATACTAAAGACCCCATTACAGTCTTGATTCCCATATTGATGATCTGCCACAGTGACTGCTCTGCTCAGCTGTCTCTTCAGTTTCAGCTCCCAAAATAACAAACTCATTTAACAGACATTTGGTTTGAGACATCTTTGGGAATTAGTTTGATGCCTATTTCTCATTTCTAACTGTTTTAGTTTGTACTAAAATCTAGTAGCTGTGTGGTGCAGCTTTCACTGCAGAGACCTGAAAGCAAAAGAGATTCCCTTTTCACTTAAAACAGTTTTTTTCAAACACATGGTTATCAAGTTTGTTTTTATACAAACTGAACGAACCAAACATTATTAGACTGACTGGCTCTATGGAGCTATAAAAATCCCAGTAAATTGAGGCCTTTTTTCAAACACAAAGAGCATCGACAAGCTCATAAATTAGTAAGAGCATTATCGTTGATTGGTGTGGGATGTATCATAAGTGTCTTATAGATATTCTTCTGAGACTTCAATTAAATGTTTAAAATGGAAAAAAATGAAGCATGATACCTCCCTTTCCCTATCTGATCTCCATAGTTTTTTTTTTCTTTTCTCTGTCTGGAACACAGAGGGAGAGAAAAGCTTTGCTTCCCATTATGCTGATGTGAGTTATTGTAATAGGTGTTTATTGGCATTTGTGGCCTGAATAAGCTTGTCTAATGAAAAGCCCTTTCAGCGGGCTGTCATCTGTTAGCCACCATTAGACAGCACAATGTAAACACTGGTCGACAGCCGAGAACATTTTCTCTCTCTCTCACATTTAATAAGCACTTCTGCTAAAATGAAGATCAGTCTCTTACTCCAAACAGAAAGTGATACTCTTTTGTGTAATTGGTGGTTTAAAGATGGAAACATCTTTCCTGTGCTGGGTTTTACAGAATGGGACAGATTATGGATTCCTGGTGCGTCAAAACTCGGAACTCTTGCGGGCCCTCGATGAGCTGGAGAAGACCTGCACCACACTGAGGGAGGAGAATGGCCTGCTGGTGAGACTAAAAATAACATTGTGTGCAGCCTTGATGGAAGCTTTTGTAGAAAGTAGGCCAGGTGCACAAAATACTGAACAAAAAGATGTCCCAGCTCGCTCAGTGTCTGGGTTCCCAAACGCTTTTTCCCTTAAAAGGTTAACGAATATTTTTGCCTTTTCCATACAGGTAGACCGGTGATTTTAAACAAAAAAAATGATGCACTGAATCCCTTTTCAGATAGTTATAAGCTCTTCTGAATGACTCTCTGTAACTTTTGTTTGCTATTCCTGTGCTAACGTTGGCCGCAGGCACTGTCTGATGATATTTGTTTCCATGTGTTTAGCGGAAGAGCAGTGCTCCAGAGACTGAGGAGAAGGTCAGGAGGTTGAGGAGGAAGAACACCGAGCTGGCTGTTCTCGCAAAGAGGCTGGAGGAGAGGGCTCGGAAACTACAAGAGGCCAACCTCAAAGTGGTATAACTCCTTTCATCAACAATGTGTTTGTCCCAACTCTTGATACACAACGCTGCAAATTATTTCTTTTTGTGCACCAATGCACAAATCACCCCATCAGCACAATGGTTGATCACAAGTTAGGAATGAGGTTTCAAAACTTGTAATGAATGGGATCCTTGTTAAAATATACCAGCAGCTTTCCGAGCTAATAAATGCATCTCTATAAAGGCTAAAATTACCTATTTTATTTGCATTCCTGTAGGTAATGTAGTGAGTTTACATGAATGAAACCTTCCTATTTAAAAAATTACATCACTCAAACTTAGTGATGTAATTGGTGTGTAATATCTAATCTAATCTATTAGATTATCTTAATACAGTTTATATATGCATAAAGTGGCATTTAAATATGCCACTTTCTGTCTGAAGCAGTTCTTGTGTCTTCAAGGCCCCCATTTATAAAACATTTGCTCTGATTAGTTGACTGATCTGACAAACCAAAACAGTATTTATGAACCCTGAAGCTTCCCAGTACACATCTGAATCAGAATAATTACCTTGACTAACAAACTCCTGTAGAAGTTGCTGGATTGCACGGTGAGACAATGTTATAATTACACATTGTGGAGTTGTTTGTCTTATGGATATTATTGTTTCACCAACACCTAATACAGAAAAAAAACATTCATACTCATAAAACCTTTAGAAGATTGGGGTCAATTATTGTCTTTAATTTGATGGCATCATCCATATTAGCTGCTCATTGTGCTAATACTTTGAAGTGCCCTGTACTTTTACAGACATTAGATTTAAACAATAAAACCAGTCAGTTGGATCTTTAATGCCTTTCATAGAAGAGTAAATAAGGAGCCATGTGCTAAGACTTGCTGCCAGTAACAGAATATTTTTTTTACAAAGGAGCTCTGCTGAGGAAATGATGGCCAATAAAAGCTTTTTACAACACGATCTCACAAAGCAACCAAAGAGAAGCCCTCCAACCAAAGAGCTACATGCAGTTCAGTCTCTGTGTTTCAGTGCTATGTAACCATACATACCTTTTACATATGCAGAAGTGCCATAAAACACACTGAATGAAAGGGAAAAGTATAAATATTCACAGTCTCTTTAAAGCCTGTTAGCTAAACAGATCGACTTATTTTACAGTAACACTTATCAAATACGATGTGTAAAGTTTCATATCAGGTTTTTATCCCAGAAAACACTTGCTTTAGGAAAATGATATGTGGTGTAATTTTATGGAAGAAAATACTGTGAAGTCATATGAAAATATGCTTTGTTTCTCCATGAGTGACAAGCTTTAAAATAAGCCTCAGCAGCAAAACAGATATACAGTAATATATTTAGATGAATATGCATTGTTTTTTTTAGAGCATTTAGCCATTTCATAAAGTCATGTTTCCCCTTTTTTCATAATTTAACACAAAAAGACTGTTTTTAACTTGTCAATTAATTGTTATTTTTGGTCTGATAAATATCTAGCCTCGTTACAAATGATGTGTACTCCATAGTAAAGGCAAATAATAGCATAGAATATCATTTGTGATTTGGTCCACCAAGATAAGAGCCAAAGAAGAAACTTTTTACTTTGTCTTCAGCTCCCACTAATCCCAGTATAGCCATAGTATACCTACAGCAATGAAATACTGATTGTAGACTAACCGCATTGAAATTATACATGGCTGGTCTCCAAGCAGAACAACTGTCCTCAGTGTGACAGCGCTGGCAGATCGCTGAGGAGCGCCTATGCAACTCCTGGATACCACAATCATTTGTGTTGTTCTGTAAAGCTACAATAATTTGTCTTGAATTAACCTTTTTTTTTGTTTCCCTTCATATATCCAAGACCTAAAATTCTTGTTGGTGATAACTCTGTTGTTCCTGCGTCAGGTGAATTGGCCGTCACTGTTGAGACCCGGGTCGGTGGAACAGTATAAAAGAGCATTCGCCCGTCAGCGAGCTCGCGATCTCGCCCAGCATGCTGATGTGTTGCTGTCCAAGGACAAGGAGATTGCTGCTCTGCAGCAGGAGTGCAGAGAGCTGGAGGCACAGCTGGGCACCACTAAGGTAATCTCAACACAATTCTCAGTAACCAAAGTTTGTTTCACTCAGCCCAGACTGAACCAGAGTCACTGAATCACTCTTGTTTTAAGTGCTGAAATTTTCAACCCAATTCTCCATGTTGAACCACTCGTCTTCTCTGCATCAGGCTCCTAATGCCACGAGCTTGCTCTCTGCTGGGCAGCACGGGTACTGCTCATCCCAAACTCCTAAGCCCGTATTACAACGGCTGCGTCACTGCTGATGTGCAGATAGATGACACTGCAGGAATAGGCTGTCTTTATCACTGCCTGTTTTTAATTACCAGAGCTGATTCTCCTGAATGTGAACATCTGTTTGGGTTTCCAGGAGTTAGCTGCACCTGGATGTTAGATTCGCTCATGTACTTTGTAGTTTCTGACATTATGTATGATTTTACTTGAAGATATTTAAAGTAAAACTTGACTTTTACATTTGAAACAGTTTCTATTTGTTATTATTTAATAAATAGTATGTTAAAGTGCTTTTAAATCAACCTCAACTTCCTTTTATAAACAGCTTTTGATAGTAATGAACATAATCACACTTTGAATCCAGTATTTTGGTTAGGAACTGAAATGTTTAATGATACCAACATAAAAACAATGCGCTGAAATGACTGTCATGTTTCTGTGCAGGGATCTCCTGCTCAGTCTCGCAGAGCGGAGTTTGAGAGCCTTCTCCGGGAGTCCCAGAAGGAGGTGCTGCGGCTCCAGAGGCAGCTGTCGGTCACCTCTTCCACGCAGCAGCGTACCCACAGCCCCGACCCCAGCGGTGCAGAGAAATGTGGAGAAAATGCCAAAGAGAAGGGGCAAGAGAAGGTAAAAGCCATTTAGGAATAAAACCAGGCTCCTCACTGACCTCTGAAAAATCTTAGATAGAAGCAGGCAAGCTTCATATTAGCACAGTAAATAAATCATAAAATCAAAGTATAACATGTGATGTTGCTCATTTATTCACACACGCGATGGTTGGTGCTGCAACATGTTTGGATTACACATATATTAGTGATGTTTATTGAAGCTATGTGAGTTTTTTTCAAACCTATTTTATGTTTATGTTGGCATAGATGCCGTTTTAGTGTTACATAATGGCTTGTCATTGGACTCTATACTAATCTGCCACAAGCTGTAATGAGGCGATTCCCTGTCTTTAACTTGGACCTGATCAAAGCTACCAAAGTCATACTCTCTGATCCGCTCTGCATTTAATGCTGATCTTCTCAGCATTCATTGCTCTCATACTCTGCTGTCTGTTCTCTTACATATTAGTCCCCTTAGAGTGGAAACAAAACAATGTTTGTCAAATCTCTGAATTGGTTTGCATATTCCAATCTCTATACAAAATCTCATGTATCCCAAATGGTTTCGATCTTTGATAACAGCCTAATTTCCTGCTGTCCTTTTTGACAGATGCATTTAAAGGCACAGCTTCTGGGCATAACATTCAGATCACACAGGGCAAACATCTCATGCATGGATACTGTTTTGTTTTTTTTGTTTTTTTTTATCAATTCTCCACTGACAGTGAGGAGGAGTAAATTCTCTGCCTGCGAAGCTCAAATGAGAATGCCGATTGTGGTAATCTCTCATCTGTGGGACACACACGCACTCACAGTGCCACGCGCACACCCAGAAAGGGGCCATGTTGTGTGAACTCTAATCCCCTCTAACAACAGAATGGTACAGTCCAGTAATCCGCTCTCTGTTGCTGTAGCAGCGGTGAGAGGGTTTTGGGTGGTAGGTAAGACTACAGCCGCAGCGAAGACTTTCCTATCTCGTCCTGCTCTGGATAACTAGCAGGCCAAGGGGGAAGCCTTGACGTTGCCACAGATCACACGAAAGGGGTAGGTCGTCTTGTGAGTTTTGCTGTCTTAAGTGCAAGTCTCAGTTTGTTGTAGCTGTCTTTGGGTAAGCTCTTATGAGTATCTGTTTGCTGTGAAACGGCTAAAAAACTTGAGGACATAATCAGTGTCATGACAAATCAGGGGTGTAAGAGAATTGGCTCAAGCTAGAGGGTCCTGCATTTGTGTTTAATATAAAAATCACAAGCTTAGTCTTCAAGATTATCACTAAATTGCATGCCCCAACATCTTAGCATTACAGTTTTACTTTCAGCTAAAGGGATTTTTCTTTTAAGTGACATTGCTGTTGTCTTTTTTTTTTTTTTCCAACTAATTTGAAGAAGCCCTGTGGTAAATCCCACCTTTGTGCACGTACATTGTCAAATTGTATTTGACTATTTATAAAAGACAGGACAAGCATGAGGCCTAGTCAAGGGCAGCCTGTCAGAAACCCGGTTTTGTAAGTCATATTTTGGAGCTTCCAGATGCAGAATTCAGACAGACTGAATTAGTGACAACGTGGTGGAGCGGTTGATTGGTGGGCATCGATATGCTCCGCATTAAAAAGAAAATCAACGGCCAGGCCAATCCATTAAGGTGCTTTTAAAAGAAGTGATCCAGTTACCCGTTTCAGTAGTCTGCAGGGATTACACCAATGTGCTTATGGCATTCAGGGCCTGCTGAATGGGATCTGACACTGCTTTAGTATGCATGGGCCCAGGGTGTACTAGATCCTGTAGTGTACATGGACCACAGCAGTGGGGAAAACGGCACAATTGCACCTCATTGTCTGAAGCCGTGTGAAAGTAAAGATGATCTGCTGGGCTGCCAACATTTGGAGAGACTTCACGCGTGTGATAACATTCTTCATCACATTTTTTATAGCTCTATGATGTAGCACTATTAACTTACTACTATTATATTTATATTCACATCTGTGTGCATCCATGCACTGTTAAATATACCAGATCCTCATGAACAATGACATTGTCACTACTGTAGAAGTGTTCTTCTGTTTTTGAGTGGATTCTTTCAAGGCTTTTAAAGAAATAATCAATTATTTTAGTTTTTTGTTTGTTTTTTTTAAATCAAAATCATTTCCATCATACCAAAACTATTTGTGTTCAGCATTTATGACCCGATTTAAAACTAACTAAAATTTCAAATCAGCCAAATTTAACAAAAACGTTGTTGAATTCTGTCATTTTTTTAAGTTAATAAACTCACAAGCTGCAAGTATAATTAAGAATATGATCAGGCAGAACTCAAGTCACCCTTTCAGGCTGATTTATATGCAGCTGCTAAGCATTTAATTTGTTTATTGAATATTTAGTTACATTTTGAAATAACAGAAGCCTCTTGGATTAAGTCCCAAATACTTTACCTTTAATCCTGGTATGTATATAGATTTTTTTTTTTTAAATTTAAATATGCTTTTTTGTTTTTATTTTATTATAGGAAATTTATTAAATTGAAAATTTACTAATATATTTATTAATTTAAAAAATGCTGAGGGGGGAAACAGAGAAAAAATAGATGAATGAAATAAAAAAAATAATATGAGATAATAAACACTTTCATCAGCATTGTAGGCAGAAACAGGACAATTTCACTCAGTGCTGTAATTTTCTCTTGTCAGCAGCTTTTTTTCTTAAAAGCTCCACCTGTTATCAATGACTCATTGAGATCATTTGACATTTAAGATTTCAAACAGAGAAGAGTGTCATTGTCAAAATCTAGGGTAACATTCATTCATTTATTTATTATCCTAACCGCTTATTCCGATTAAGGGTCGCGGGGAAGCTGCAGCCTATCCCAGCATTCTTTTGGGCAAAAGGCAAGGTACACCCTGGACAGCTCTGAAATAACACAAGTTTGTTGCCTGATAAGGAGTTAAACTCACTCAAGACGAATGATATGGGTAGTGCTGTAAATTTAGCTGGAGTGTCTTATTCACTTGTTATGTAACAAAAACAGTCATTTATGCAGATGTATTATCATCACATTTTTCAGTCACGTTATGTTTTTGTTTCATTTTGGTTTTTTACTTTTCCAGAAATTACACACCATCATTTTGACACAGTTAACTGACTATGCAATGCAATGAAAAGTCAAAATGAACATAATAAATGAAGTAAATCAGTCACACTTCATTTGTGACGCTGTGTTTTTTAGGACTTCAGCTGGAAGATGAGATGCTTGACTTTATGTCTTATAAAACAGACCAGTACCAGTGTTAACAAACAAGGAAAAGTAACTTTTACCGTTCTTTAATCTCCTTTCCTTTCAGGATGTGTTTATTGATTAAACAACTGCATTTCTAGGAAAACATTTAATTCTGTGCAGCAATATATTTTATCGGTTATTGGCCAATCATCTGTCTGTGAGGACTTTGTTTATAATGACAATAGAGAATCTGGTGCAAGCATGAACACAATTTTGTCAATTTAATTGTTCATTGGTGGATAAGAATTAAATATCCTGCTCATCCTGTTTCATCTATAAGATCATTTGATTAGTATTTATGTATTTATAGAGTAATATTGTTGCCTTTGTTTGGATGTTGGACTGAAACAACTAATGAATATTTCCTTGTTTGAGTGAATTTGATGCTCTGAAGGAGTATTTTGTCATTAACTGCAAAAATAAATACTTTTTTCTATTAGTCTTATGAAATGAGTTCATCTAATGCTTAATTAAGGGAATAGTTTTAACATAATGAAAAATAGGAAATATATGATTAAAAAAACCACCTGACTATCAAACTGAAAGGCAGGATAACACACGCCTGTGATGACTTATTTACAATAGGAGCTGTAAAGTCTGTTTCAGGCCATGTGCAGCTATAGCAGACGTCATTTTATATAGATTCTTTTGACATGTTTAAGATGTATGAAAGTACAAAATATTTTAATACAGGATGTCTTGATAATGAGCAAAGAATTACAGACGTTTTTCATGTTTGATCATTGAACTGGATTTTTCTCCTTCTAGACAAGAAAATAAAAGCTAAAATGTCTCCAAGCAAAATGTCTTAAAACTGCACACTTTGTTGGGTCTCAGTAGATTCTGTGAGGTCAGTGTGTTAGCACATAAAGCTCTGAAATGATTTATTATAGATTAGGCTTTGGCCCGATGCACTCTTTGATGCCCCCTTTTTTCTCCCTGCATTGTATAAATGAGACATTATGTAATATTCTTCTCGCTGAGTCCATTTGTCAAAACCATGTTAGAATTATATCATATGCTGCCTGAACCCTGATTAGATATGCTGTGAACTCATCATTTTGAGCTCTCGCATTCCCTTTTGCAAAAAAGCTTTTTTTTAAGGAATTTCAGTGGAAGAAAATACTGATCTGAAGTTTTCACAAAGTGTAGCTCATTAAAATGTCTCCACTTCTGATACAGAAATAAACCCTGAAGTTCCTTTTTGCTTTTTACTAAGAAGTTAAGATTTCCACAAATGCTGCTGGTGTCTCTCCCACTTCAGCTGCCAGAGTTTAGCAGTGAAATCCGCACACTTAAGCCAGCCCACTCAATGTGTACAGTATGAAGTGCTTCAAGCTAATTACGATTCAATTTAGGATTGACTGGTTTAACTGTGTCTGACCCAATACAAATGTGGGAATTTTGCCAGGACACGGCTATCACCTGGCATGCCTGCACCTGTGACTTGACAGGATCTGTAATGATCACTAAAAGGACTCGCAGGGCAGAAAATAAGCAGCTAGCAGGAAAAAAAAGCAACACTTTTATTCCCGTCTAATGTTCTTGTCCAGGAGCCAAAGGAATTACCGTAGTGCCTCCTGCTAGCCTTTCGTCACCACCTTTAATACCATCTGGTCGGGTTTCCAAAAGATAAACCTGGGATAGCCTCACTTATCTTCGCAAACAAGTCAATGATTTGATGCTGAGCAGTCACAATAAGTTACCATCATGAAATGGTAACACCCCCCCCCCCCCCCCCCCCCCCCCCCAACAGATGGAAGCTGTTGCATATGTAGCTAGACAAGCTAAAAAAACAGCAGAACGCTATCATTCAACATGCAGCGCCTGTGGACTGAGTTGGTTTTCACCATTTTTGCTGTAATTACATGGATGCATATGCTGCTGTGTGAAGGATCAACTCTCATATTAGAAGCACAAAGTCCCCCTTCAGCAGATAATACATGCTGTTATAGAAATTAATTTCTCCATGTGGTTTTCTGGCGTTCCCCTGAGAAATCAGCAAGGAGAACCCGGGCCTGATGGGGACAGAGATGTGTCTGTATAAAACAAAGGAGAGTGTAAAGGATAGATCCGCTTGCTGCACGTGGCAGAGCGCCTTTGATCTTATTATTGGGTCATGGCCTTGGCTGCACTAGCACAGTTTTACTCTCGGTATTAGTAGGTTTGCTCTAAAAGTAGATACCGATTTCTGATTCTTAACCTTTAAACACTATCACTCTACCCCCCTCCCTACCTAAAAGATCATTTGGTTTATGGAGATAGATTTGTGACAGTAATTGATTAAGACAAGTTACTTACGGTGAACCGTCCAACCTAATTAGAGAGGACAAACTCCCTGCCAACTTTTTTCAGTCAGGTTGGAGACACGAGGGATTCCCTCCCTCCCCAGGATTATTCTTTGATTGCTGTTGTACCAGATGGAAGGAGGTGTCCTGCAGGTTATCGCTGGCTTCTGTGCTCCAACACACCAAACTGAAATAATGGGTTGTTGCAATGAGGTTTACAAGAAGGTCTTGGATCCATTTATTTTGAATCAGGTGTGTTGGAGCAGTGAGTCGGACAAAAACCTGCCAGGATAGCGGCCAGCAAGGACTGGAGTTCGACATCCCTGCCTTAATACAATATACAAATATCATACATACATAAACATCTATGGACCTTAAACTGATCCTTGAAGCACCCTATGTAATATTCTTGTGTCTGGACTTAAACTTATTTTTTTTTACCAAAGTGTGGGCTGTTAGGTAAATAGCTTTCTAGTCCAAAACGATACTTCTGAAGCCATACTTCTCAATTTTTCTAACCAGTAAGTGATGCTTCTTCAGGTCCTCTTTGTATCAGTATTCAGTATATATTCAGTTGTTCCTTTACTAAATCAGTCAGTGCCAAGCCTGTCAATCTCATATTTATACTTTCAATCTACATTCCTTTCAGGCACAGTGGACACCTATGTACAATGTTTTTTCTCGCATAAATATGAATAAGAAAGGCATTATTGTAAATGAACCACTTTGGTGGATGTTAGTCAGTTATACAATTCATTACCACTCACTGAAGAATAAATAAATGTATGATATCACTGAACATAAATGCATACATTGTAATTATGGATGTTTGCCTTTGTGATAAATAGGGAAAAAAAATGATACAGCTATATTTTGTAAAATATTCACATAGTATAATTATGAATATTATTTATACATATTATATGGAATACATTATAATAAATTGAATTCAATATATATCAATAATAAATAAAAATGTATCATTGCATGTGTCTATAAAGGTAAAATACTGTTTAAAAGGTGGCGTTGTTTTTTTGTTTTGTTTTTTTAAATCCATGCATGAAAGGGATAATGGTGGTCTGTCAGCAGCTGATGTTTCTCAACAGAACCATCAGATTGTTTTAGAACTTTCTGGACAACTGGACAAATCCTGATATGGACCCGTAACTAGTAAAGTGGTCCTTATGTCCGGATTAGGAGTAGGAACTACTTTAGCTTCTTACATCAAGTTGAAATTGTACATTAGTGGCTTTATAACACCATCAATAACACTCTTTACTGTTAAATGTTGACATCATCCCAGTCCGTACTGGTTTTTTCTTAAAGCCATTGACAATGCCATCAATATGATTTTCTTCCACTGCTCTTAAAGACATAGTAAATTTGCTCATGTCAACAGCATTTGCACTGTCTGTCTATCTACGGCCTTTTCCAGATTTAGTCCATATCATACAAAGAATGAATTGAATCTATCGTCTACTTCCTCCCGTTCTGATCCAAAAGACATGGATCAGAACAGGAGGCTTTTATTACTTAATAGTGGATCTTTTTAACATTTCCTGGTGAAAAATTTCCTGATGAATTATTCTTCCTGCCCCTGTTAGGTTGTAGAAGAGACCCCGTGTGTGGCATTAGATGAAGCTCCATCCAGGTGTGAGAAAACTCCCGCAGAGGAGGAGGAGTCGTGGCTGCGAGTGACGCCCCATCCGGGCCTTAGCCCGACCGCCTCCCATCAGGAGGAACACACAGAGGAGCAGCACCTACAGTTTCTGGTGAGAACATCTGGTATCCGATGAAGATGTTTTTCACGTTGACATTGATAGCTTTTTTTTTTAATGACAATTTAAAAGAATAAAACAAAACAAAGTAGCATGCAATCAGTTATTTTGCACCCTCCTGCTGACAAAAAGATCACATACTGCATCATTTCCTCACCATTATCAAATATAGGCTACAAATAACTTGTTTTATTGTGTTAGTAATGTAGTGGTTTAATGATTTAAACCACTGTGCTTTCAAACCGGTCCACTCCAGTCCTCCACAATGAACCCGCTCAGCAGCAGTCACTGTATATTGTGCCAACTTTCAGGGATCTAGCTTTGCAATCCACTTTGCATTTAAAGTGAAGCTGGAATATGAGTTCAGTAACTGAGCTGACCACCACTGATGGAAAAACTACAGTCAGATTTGTTATGTAATGCTGGGATGATCTTGTCGCTTGGAAACAGACAAGCAGCACATCGCTCTCACTTTTAACTCATTACAAGCTGGTGCAGCTTATGCTGCTTTTGCCCTTCGAATCAGACATTTTCTGAGGAAACAGTTGTTTTCTAAGGAATATTGATAAACATTAAGAAACATGAAACTGAAAAGTTAAAGATTTTCATGGACAAAAGAAAAATGATATTTTATGAAAAGTCTCTGGGCATAATTGATTCATGTAACATGTTTTTTTTTTTTTTTTTTTTTTTTTTTTTTTTTTTAAGTATTGCTGAAATTCTGTGTCAGGACATTGTAGACAGATTGTCAACAGTGTGACTCACACAGATGACAAGAATTAATAGCAGGTAGAGCTGTCAGTCCAAGTTAAAGCAATGACAGTACAGTTGCAACCAGACAAGCTGCTTCATAGCTGAATCATAAACGTCACTGTCTGCAGCAGTCACACAAGTCCGGAAATGACGTTTTCTTGCAGCTTTTGAGGCATGAAGCCCAATTTTTATAGTTTAACTCCGTGTTTGACTAAAAACATGGTGGTTCTTTGATATGATGGAAAGATTTTTAGTCTGTCTTTCATAAAACATTACTTACAAACAGATAAATAGATTATTTAACAACTGAGAAATGGAGTCATTGTTGCCTTGTACTATGTGTCATAAGTTAATGTTTGCTGAAGTAGCTACAGCTGGTCTGTATTTTGTACTGTGCTAATTTGCAAGTATGATGAATGAATGAAGTTGTCATAGTTTAAATATGTAAAGTAATTCTCACAGATGTGTTTATTTGACTGCAGGTATTATTTCCTTGGAAATGGGAGAATAACTTGCAACCTCATGGTGCCTGTTGGACCCACTTTGACCCATTTATCATTTGCATTCCTGCGTTTATTAGGCTACAAAGTCACCCTTACAACAAATATAGGAATAAATGGGAAAAAGTTAGCAAAATTAAAAATAAAAAAAATGGACTCAGCAGTGCTGGTTACAGACATTTCATATCCTTTCTCATTTTAACACATAAATATCATATTTACTTAAGTTTCTACCCTCATCATGTGGATCTTTGTAATTTGGATCATTTAAATTTGTGCCAACGGCTGCTTTATATACGACTGACCCTTTGATCTCGACAACTTTTTCTTGGAAAATTCTTCCATTCTTCTTGGCAGATTCTTTTAAGATCATCAAGGTGTCAGTGTTCTGGCAGTTTCAGGTTTCTTCAGCGACGCCGCATTAGGTTCAGGTTTAGGTTCTAGCTGATCACTCCAGGACTTGAACAGATTGTTGTTGTGTTTATCCAGGTTGTTGTTTTGCTTGAAACCCATAAACCTGCAGCTCAGGATTAGTTTTGTCTGTTTTTCTGCATTCAACCGGTCTTCGAGCCCATCATGTTCTAACATGATGTTAAAAACTAGCTGCCCGCTGTGGAGAACATCGGTTGTGTCTGTAAACATCTGTTATCCTGGTTTTTGTCATGCATTGTCAGATCCTGTCAGTGCTGATAAAACTGTGACCAGGTCCTTGATGGGAATCATCATGCCGAATCGGCATTCAGTCTGTCAGTCAGAGAGATAATAAGGATTAGTTTTTCAGTGTTTATAATGAACAAATTAACAAGACACGCAAGTTCATTTAATGATTGAGGAAAGCATAACTGTATAAAACCATTCAAACGATTAGTTAGTTTAGAATAAGATGTAGGTATCTGAGTCATGTAATGCCTTTTTTCCATTAGTATCGACTTGTCTCAACTTAACTCGCCCCAACTTGTCTCAGCTTGGTCCCGTTTCTTTCCCATTACCATTTAGTACCAGGTAGAAAATGGGCGGGGTTTTTGTGAAATCACTGTGACGTCAGTGTTGTGCACGACAAGCTCTATAACAACACAGGACCTGGAGGCAACTTGGTCTGCGGCTCACTGGTCGCTGACCATAAATCGTATCCATCTGTTGGAACCACTTCCAGTCTCGTGTGTTTAATCCACTCCGACCATTGTGGTCCTTGACCTGCCGATGGTCCCTTCTTTTTCAGCTTTTCTCGACACTGCTGGAAACTTCTTTGCTACCCGTAGACATTGAGTTGAAAAGTTCTTGATAGATTTTTTCATTTCATCTAGTTCCCTCTGCATCCTTTCCTCAGCAACCAAGCAAAGAAATGTCTCCACCTCAGTGTTGGACCACGGAACAGACTTTTGTTGCGCCCTTGCTTGTCACGCAATGTAAACAACTTTTTTTTTGCGAGTTTGAGATGCTCTTCCAGTGATATCACTCTCTGACCCTGACCTCTGATTGGCCGCACCCCTGACCAATAGCGGCATGCAGTCTGGCGACGTCACACACAACCCGACTCGGCTTGCTTAGAACCTGGGCTGAGGAGTTACCAAAAAAATACCGGTAAACGGGTAAAAAAGCCTCGTGGAAAACCCTACAAACCGAGCCGAGGTGAGTTAAGTTGAGACAAGATGCTACTAATGGAAAAGGACCGTAAATGTATGAAAACATTACTAAAAGAGTGATGTAGTAATGAACAGCGTATATGGAAACTTGGGATTTTCCTTTGTAAATGTAATGTATAGGTTACCAATTCCTCCTTCACATGAGGGTCGTGTCCTCTTGCATAGATGTAGATTGCAAGGGTATCTTTTATAAATCCAGCCAACTATTTTCTTGCCACTTTGTCCAATTAAAGGTCGTGGGTCAGCTGGAGTCTATCGCAGCAATCACTGGGCAAGAGGCAGGGTACGCCCTGGACGGCACACCAGTCCATCACAGGGCTGTATCTTTTCTCACAACTGCTTATTGATATTGATGTGGTGTTTTACGGCTCTTCAGAAACCATCCTGACGTGACAATGTTTGAATAAAAGGATGTTGTTAAAGAGGTGAAGCCCAGTTGCTGGTTCACATCATCCATGCTGATGACAGCTGAGACTGTGAACTCCATCAGACCATGGATCCTCAGCCACTTCACCATAAGGCACCAACAGTTATCCTGCTTGGAAAGATGCCCCAAAGGAATTCATAATGACCATTGTGCTCTTTTGTTGCACAGAACACTGTTAATGGTCATAAAAACTGTTTGTTGTCAGAGGAATATTTTCATTACTGCAGGAGTTTTCTAGTGTCCCTCTGAAAAATGTTGCTTTTATCAACATTTGGAATAGCGCGAGCTGATGTGTGGTAGTAAAATTTTAGTCATTAAAATCCAATAAGATAGAGTGAGTAAAATCAGTTGAATAATAAAACAGACTGAACATAGTCAAGTAAGATTCCAATTAATGCAAAAATAACCAAAAGGGGTAAAAAATCAAGGAATCAACCTCCGTCTGTAGTAGAGCTAAAGAAATTTTAATTAGCTTTTTTCACATTTCTAAGGTCTTGGCTGTTCTTATATGAATAGGTACGTTGTTTCATGATTAGGATCAGCCACCGTGTCTGCACGATCTCTATTTTTATACCTGGATCTTAGAACTTCTGAAAGCATGTGATTAGTCGGCTTCAGTGTTCTAGCTGGAGTATAATGAGACAAAAGTTTCACGAGACAGGTTGAGGACAACCATTTTAGCCTAAATAAATCAGTTCTGTAACAGACAGGAGGTCAGTGGATTCAGGTCATTACTGGTGGTATATGATCAAGCTTTTTGTTGCATTTTGTTGCAGGACAGTTTCCTTTTCCCATCGTGACTTGGTTTTTCCTCTAATACTATCAGAAGTGAGAATGTATGGAGATAAATGTCACATTCCCAGTGATATCCACTGGTTGACCAAGTTATGAAAGCATGTGAAGAATTCAAGGGAGTTCTGAAGCTTCAGGTTTGCATTGTATGTATTAAAGCCAGCTAAGGTAGACTGTGCAGTCCTCTGGATTAAATGCAGAGGGAACAGCTCGGTCCAGAGCCAGGAAAAACCACGAGTTGCACTTACTGAGCAACTTAAGGAGAAAGGCTTTTATCATGTGATAGGAAGTTTAAGTTTTCAGTCAGGATATAATGATACAACAGGACATCCTCGCATTCATCCGACCTTCATCAAAGCTGCAACTGATGCACAATCGGCTAAATCAGACCACAGATTGCATTTTAATTATCTTTATTGTCTCGTCATATCATCACTGGTTACAGTGGACTATCTCTTCCAGTCAGCTGCTGCTGGTGGTCAGCAATTAGCCCGTGTGCTCTGTAGCTTCCCTCCACACAGCCACTGTGATAATGTTTTATTGAGGTCCTGTGGTCATGCTGATATAAGCTGATTTCTCCGATGCTGCTTCTGCATGTAAGCTGCATTTAGAATAATTAGAGGATGCTAAGCTTTGTAATTCCTCAGCTCTGCTGTGTCACAGGTCAGCATGGAAGCCAAAGTCAGTGTTTTCTGTGTTGCAAGGTGTAAACAGAAAATAATAATTGTCACTACGTTACATGCAGTAACGCGGACTCTGCGGCGGTCTGTCGTGGTGAAGAAGGAGCTGAGCCAGAAGGCAAAGCTCTTGATTTACCAGTCAATCTATGCTCCTACCCTCACCTATGGTCATGAGCTGTGGGTCTCGTATCCAGGCGGCTGAAATGAGTTTCCTCCGCAGGGTGGCCGGGCTCTCCCTTAGAGATAGGGTGAGGAGCTCGATCATCCAGGAGGGGCTCAGAGTAGAGCCGCTGCCCCTCTGCATCGAGAAGAACCAATTGAGGTGGCTAGGGCATCTGGTCAGGATGCCTCCTGGACGTCTCCCTGGTGAGGTTTTCCAGGCATGCCCCTCCAGGAGAAGATCCCGGGGGGAGACCCAGGACATCTTGGAGGGATTATATCTCTCGGCTGGCCTGGGAACGCCTCAGGACCCCCCCCCCCCCCCCACAGAGTTGGCAAATGTGGCTGGGGAGGGAAGTCTGGGCTTCCCTGCTTAGGCTGCTGCCCCCGCGACCCGACCCCGGATAACTGGCAGGAGATGGATGTTACATAAAGATTTTGATAGGATCCTTGAGAAGAAGTGGAATCAAAAATAAGAATACATGTGTTTTTCATCACTGTTTATTCAGGAACGTGAGTTGAGCAAGAAGAGAAAAGAATGTGAAAATCTTGAGCATGAAGTAAAGAAGCGACAGAAGAGATGTCTGGATTTGGTAAGCAGTCCGTTTAGTCCAGCATCTCCTGAAATTCTGGGATCAGAAGTTTAATCCAAACATTGACTCGTGTCTGTTCCAGGAGAGCCAGCTTGAGGATGAGCGAGGCAAAAATGAGCAACTAAAGGAGGAGGCAGATCTCCTCAGGAGGAAGGCACAGCTGCTCGACCAGGTTGGTGTCTCATTTTCATCCATTTATTTTGCCATCGTAGTGGTCAGTTGTGGTCATAGCTTCACATTGAAATGAGCCGGAACGAT